>NC_073693.1:328253213-328395952 GCF_029784155.1 Uranotaenia lowii
TATTCAGAACTCAGAATTAAGAAGTGCCAAGTTTTGAAATCGGACTCAGAATTAAATTTCAAATTCAAAAAATATAACTAAGCTTGAGATTCTAAATTCAGACTCATTATCTAAATTTAAAACACTCATTTTAGAACAGAAATAAACCCAAAAGTAAGAAACTAATAGTCTAAATCCATAATTTAGTAACCAGTACACAGTACTATGATTTCAGAAATAAATAATCAAATAACATTCGATATTCATATACCCAGATTCAGAATCAATTAAAAAAACAAAAAAATAGTTATGCTGTCTATGAAATTATTATTAATCTAAATTACTAAGTTTAAATCTGGGATTAGAATTCAAAACTTAAACTCAAAGTTCGAATTGGTAGTTAAATTTGGAAACTAATATCATTTATGGATCAGAATTTCAATACCAATTTGGTATTTCAGAATTTGAGTTCAACTTTTCAAGTCCAAGTTTAAAAGTAACATACATTAACAGCACAAAATAAGCTTGTTTATTTATCAAAATATACTTATTTATCAGAATTAACTTAAAAAAAAATTTAAATTTCGTTCATTCTGGCGATTTTTTATAAATTTTATTTTTTGAGATTTATGATATTCCCTTTTCAAATGCACATTGAAAAACTTTATAATTAAATTGAAATTAAAAAAAAAGCATTGAATTTTTACCAGGTTTTAAATTAAAATAGTAAACTTCTTTATCAGAAATCTAAAAAAGGAACATCTGTATCATCAAATATTGAGCAGAATATATCATTTTCCAGCAATATCAAAATTGCAGTTTTCATTTCAAGATGTCATTATGGGATTTTCTTTCCCTTTTAGAGTTATGGAGGAAATAATGACAATAAATCTCTATTTTTGCGTCAAATTCTAATAATCTAACATGATTTTCGAAGAATTTATTAATTTTTCAATAAAATACCTTAAACTTTATTAGCATTTCAAATATTGTTTAATTATTTACGAAAAATCTATCCTTAAATGTCTCGGACAATATATATTTTCCATACAACAGTTTTAAAGATTTTAGAAAACTTTGAACCCCAAAATTATTTATATTCAAGAAGGAAGTTGTGTTTACGATCAGTTGAACGAACTTTGAAATCTGCCAAAAAATTTGAGATCCAGAATGTCAACTTACACAGTAAACAAAAATTACCGAGTTCCTAACTTGTGTAAATCGTTAAACTGTTCGGTAATTTTTTTCGGTAAAAAATAAACGAACATCGGTAAATCGATTCTTCATTTACCGATATTCGTTTATTTTTTACCGAAAAAAATACCGAACAGTTTAACGATTTACACATGTTAGGATTTCGGTAAAAAAATTACCGAACTCGGTAATTTTCGTTTACTGTGTAGATGTACCCCATGACATCATAATGTGGTTTTAAAATAATGCAATGCGGAACTTCAAGATTCTAAGATGACATTCAAAAAATTCAAATTATAAATATAAAGAAGTTTTCGTAAAAAACAGTTGTCTAAGTTGGAATAAGTTGTTGTCAGACGAAGGTGAATTTTCGTTGAATATATGGATCCTTTTACATTTTTCGCGTGAGCTTTCATTACGTCGTATGAAACATCTTTAGAATACACGGAAACCTGCTGCAAAAGTTATAAAAACAACTTTCAAATTTGTATTTCACATATAGAATATGTTGTCCAGGCTACAAATATTCTAAATAGAAAGAAGTTGCGAAAAGTTTATGTCAGTTTTTGTATTTTTTCGTAGTAAAACTGTTTGTTTACATTCGTTCCATACGACGTAATGAAAGCTCACGCGAGATTTCAACATTTAAATACTTTATTATCGGTACGAAATCCAACAAGTTTTACCGCAATTTTTGCAGTTGTGAATAACTTTCGAATTACAAAATTGATTCTCTGAAAATTTTCAGTTTTCACACACTTTCACTTATATGTATCATAAAATGTCTATTTGTTCGGTCAATAAATCTTGTAAAAGGTATTAAGCATTGTATTCCAAACCCGTGAAAAACATAAAAATCTCTCAAGGGAAAACCGGAAAAACGGGAATTTGAAAATGGCCACACTGCCGGCAACATGATCAAAGGAGTAAGTTAGTGAAAACAATAGTTTGAAACTATCTTCTTTTCGCAAGTTTCTAACTGTTTTGATTTTAACTCCCAAAGCTTTTCACAAAAAAAAATCGTTTCAGTGAAATTTGACATGTAGCTATAAATATGTAAGATTCCGATAAAAATTTTGACCTCTGTTCTGGATCTTCCGGAAGAAAAAAAAAAAATCTTACTTAAAAAAGACATCCAATGTTGGCTTTGCTTCCGTGTATCTCAATAAACCGATTTTCAAAACTCAGATTTTAGTTTTTTCACGTTAATTTGATAACCATTCAAATACAACATACTTGAGCTCTCAAAAATTTCAGTATACTGGAATGATGATTAAGATGCCTTGAATCTGCTTTGGAAGGTTGATCTAAATAGTTGTCATTTTTTATCATGTTGTCATTTTATAACTGATTTAAGACCTCTTAGGCAAATTAAGCTTTTCAGTATTTCACATATAAATCAGTCAGCTTTCCTTGATTCCTCTCTTTTATGGTCATTTTCTACCTGATTTCAAATATTGATTAATTGTTAAAACTGATACTCTAGAAAATTGTTGGAATATTTTTCCAAAATTTAAAATTTGATAAAAAATACAACTGGCTGTTTAATTCTTAAAAAAACTGAAACTGATATTTAAACTTAATTCAAAATGTAGATAGTTTTTATTCAATATTCTAAATTCTAGATATCAAAGTTTGAAAAGGTATAAAGATACTTAAATTTTCCGCAGCTTTTGATAGATTTTCCACAAATCCTAGTGCATCTTCTAAATTTCGGAAGATCAGGCTGTATCCATTTAAAGTAGGATAACATCCTCTTCGGTTTCCTTTCAAGATTTTCACATATCCGGATCGTTTTTAAAACTGATGGATGACAGACTGCTTCTAATATACACCGAACTTAACAGGATCATTTAATTTTTAATATTTTACCACAAAACATTGGATAAACTTAAGGATTTTGGCAGAAGAAATTTTTTGTTGCTGCTTACTAAACCAAGGCCTATTTATGGAAATTTGGCATTTTTATATGGAATGGCAAACAAAATTGTTTGTTCCTCCGACGTTCGCCATTTGATTCTTTTGAAAAGTGCATTAGATTAAACATTGATTTTTCGGGTTTATCGGAAACTATTTTTCAAATTGAACTTTTGGATCTGTACATTAGAATTCAAACAGATTTTCATCACCTTCCCTCTTTGTTGAAAGCAAGCAATGTGGTATTTTCTTTAACTTATGTTAAATATTTGATAAATGATCTTATAGTTTGGTGATGACAAAAATATCTGATAATTTTTTATTAAAATTGTTCAGCAAAAAAATTACACAAAACAAAAACTCATCAAATTTTGATTTCAAATCGTCAAAAAAGCCCTTTGCATATTACATTTAGTTATGCCGAAATGCCAAATATTATTAGTTACATTAAATACATCAGTGCATATATTTCTTATACTTTTTTGATTATCAATTTGTGGAAAAATGTGATTTTCTGAAAAATTCCATACATTTGCCAGTTTTTTCCATAACTATATTTCGGGGCCTCTTACCAATACGTTTAAAGAAGGAGAATACCCTACCTTGTATATTTCAAAGTACTATGTGCTAAATCTTACAACTTGCAACATTTTTATTTATTTGTTTAATACTCTTGGCATTTTTGTTTTTTTCTATGAAATAAAATATTATTTTGTACGATATATGTATATAAAGAACATTGAAAAGTATTATGTTAAATCCTTCTTTGAAACTTCGAAAATCGAAATTAAAGAAAGCAATGGAGAGGAGGAGTCATTATTTCGCGCTACGTAATTTCCATAGGGGGTATGTCGCGCCGTTACGATTTGTAACATACGAAGGAAGGGGGGTCAAAAAAGTGCAAATGCCGCCTAACTCCTGGGGATTTTTTTTTATTATCTGACAATTTGCGCCGGGGGTCTTCAGATTTTCCCCAAAATTGAAAATTTGGTTCATTTTTGCGACTTAAAAACACATGTATTTTTCAGAATTCTAACATTTTTATTTTTTGAGTTAGCTTCGGTTAGATTTTTTTGTAAATAAAAAATAACCATTTTTCAAAGCTACATAACTCTATTGTTTCTCAACGGAAATTACAAAATAGCACATCAAAATGCATTGAAATTTTATCAGCTTTCCAAATAGAATAGTTGAAAAAAATTAAATAATGACCTTCAACATGAAAAGTTGTAAATAAACTTTAAATGGCGTCTAAAAGTACCGTCTGCACCACCGAATATTTTGCAAAAAATACCATTGTGTAGCTCGATTCATGATGCAACTTTCATCTGAAGACACCAAAGTGGGCCATTAACACCTTGAAGAGTTATAAAAGAAATAATGACAATAAATCTCTTTTTTTGCATCGAAAACAAACAATGGTGGAACAACTGCACTCACATATGGAGATAGCAAGCACTTCTAACAACATGGAAACAAAAGAACTTACCAAAGCAGGTAAAAAACATTACTTTTTCTTGCTTTGTAGAGTGTTTGCAGCAAAACTGACTTTAAATTTTAACCAAAATTCTGAGTATCGTATTGTTTAAGTGATATAACTAATAATGGGAATGTTGCTTTTACAACCTGGTCATATACTATATAACTTATTAATTTTTCGATCAAAGATCATTGTGAAGCATAATCAATGCCAATAGTAGAAGGTTCAGTCCCTGTGTTTGGGATCACAAAAATGTGGTTAAAAATTGAAATATAGACGTGCTTTACATAGTTTTTATATCGGGAGCTAAGCACTGGACCCAAAAATCCTTTCCCATTGATCAAAAAAGTATGAGAAAGTGGCACAAATGTTGTAGAAATAATTAAAGAGCTCAGTATGGCCAGCCCAGGCTATAAAATGATGAAAATATGATACTTTTACCGTATTCGTTTTCTACATTCGCCCAGTTTTGAGGTTTACCATACTAGAACGAACATAATTCGTCGTCAGTGTTTTGCTACCTCGATCGCTCACACATGAATCTTCAGTGTTCCACCGTCCATTTTAAATCGAATCTGGGGAAGTACGGATGCAAAACTGAGCGCATAAACTTCTAAAAATGACAGTAAAATGTGCATAACTTGTTGTGACCTGGTGCAAAACTGGGTATAAACGAATACGTTATTAGATTTTTGGATTTAACATGAAGTCAGTTAAGCTGCAACAATCTACCGCCCCTTCTTTCATAACAGTCCCATATACAAAAATAAGCAAGCGAGACAATAAGCTTTTTCTGTTTTGGAATATATTTTTAAATTATGACCACCACTTTCAGCATAAACGAAACTCGTTTCTAGGTTGTCATAATAAATCGTTAGGCCTGAAATTTTCAAATTAAGGTCGAGAGCACCATTTTTATTCATTATGGGACTGTTAATCGACCATATTTGAAACCTTTTTCGAATCTACTAGCATTGATCATTTTTGAACATCTAAATGCAATTGTCAGAAGAAGAAACATACTTTTGCAAAAAAAAAATCATGAATTCCACATTGTAAGTTGAATCTTTTTACGATTTTTGATTGCATCCGATAGTTTTTCGCTCAGGAAGTCATTCCTAAGAAAGTCAGACCTGCCTTCGAAAACTAGTGTGCATCATTCGACAAGTGAGTTAAAAAAAATGTTTAAATGATTCAAAGCAATAAACCAAAGACTATTTCGCCGAAAGAAACATTGAAAAGTAACCAAATCCGTGGTATTTCACATATGGGACTGTTATTCAGGAATATTGCATATAGGACAGCCACGAATTGATTTTTTTTTTCGAAATTTCTAGAACAAAACCTCTTTTTTTAGTCTTTTATGTTGAAGCCTTATGTTGACCTAAAATGACGAAAATTCATATGGGACTGTTATGCGAGTAAAGGCAGTCTGAAAAGGACGAAAAAATAGTGTTTTTACCAGCTTTGATAAGTTCTTTTGTTTCCATGTTGTAAGAAGTGCTTGCTATCTCCATATGTGAGTGCAGTTGTTCCACCATTGTTTGTTTTTGATGCAAAAAAAGAGATTTATTGTCATTATTTCTTTCATAACTCTTCAAGGTGTTAATGGCCCACTTTGGTGTCTTCAGATGAAAGTTGCATCATGAATCGAGCTACACAATGGTATTTTTTGCAAAATATTCGGTGGTGCAGACGGTACTTTTAGACGCCATTTAAAGTTTATTTACAACTTTTCATGTTGAAGGTCATTATTTAATTTTTTTCAACTATACTATTTGGAAAGCTGATAAAATTTCAATGCATTTTGATGTGCTATTTTATAATTTCCGTTGAGAAACAACAGAGTTATGTAGCTTTGAAAAATGGTTATTTTTTATTGACAAAAAAATCTAACCGAAGCTAACTCAAAAAATAAAAATGTTAGAAATCTGAAAAAATACATGTGTTTTTAAGTTGCAAAAATGAACCAAATTTTCAATTTTGGGGAAAATCTGAAGACCCCCGGCGCAAACCCGTCAGATAATAAAAAAAAATCCCCTCCTATAATTGTATGTATGAAGTTTTTCGAAAGTCTGGAAATTTTTCAAATGATTCTATATCATTGGTTTTCAAACTTTTTTCCTGTGAGAATTTATGAAAAATCTTTAGAAGAACGCAAATCTAAACAAATGAATCACATTTTAAATTGTTATAATTGAGTTGAGAAGACCGAAAAGCCAACGCATAAACATCAATTGTTATAAAACAAAACTCCAAATTCATTCAAAATCAAATTGCTTCAAACCCTAAGACTAAAATTAAAAACATGTAAATTTTCCAGGACAAATACTTAAACTTAAAAAAAAAAAATCTAATAACAAACCGCCTATCTTAATTTTGGTAAACTGAATTCTTTACTAATTTGCCCTTTATTATTCGCAAAATATTTATCTACTGTTTATTCGGTGAAAAGCATAAAAAGTATAATACATTGTGTTATTTCTTGATAAACTAAATTTCAAACTTTTATTTATGACAAATAAAGACTAAATATGAATACTGTTTGTTGCACGCGTCTAAACAATCAACATAGGTTCTAACAACTTAATTTCGACAATTTAGTGAAAATCAAATCTTCAGGCATTGCCATCCAAAATTACAAAATAAACATACAAAACTAGATGAATAAACAGATCGCATACGAAATCTATCTCAATTTAAAAAAAAAATCGGTCTGTTATTGTGACTAATAGAGACAAAAACTTGACTAACAACTCTTAGAGTTTATAGATATTTGTCCTTAACCTGGCTATCATTTGGTTTTCAAAATCCTTCAAAGTCGTTTAATTGTTGGGCATTGAACGTACTCGTTGTCATTTCAATTCTAAATTGATTCGTATTTTGTAACCTGAGCCTTCCCAACGCCCCCCAAATTTCAAAGTTGAGTTCACCGCCCCCATAAAAGCTCTCAACGCCCCCAAGGGGGCGGTAGGGACCACTTTGGAAACCACTGTTCTATATGATGCTTAACTTTGAAGCCCTAGGCATAACAAATATTAAAAATTTTCTATCTTGCTGTGAATTCGTTTTAAAAATTTATAGAATGGATACTATCTAACAGCAATTCATAGTTCAATGACGCCTGAAATATTTTGAAATGAAAACAATAATTGTAGACAACTTGGTTTGAAATTTTGTGTCTTCCAATTCGTTTCATTAATAAGACGACAAACGAAGTTCATTGTTCCAATGACGGAATAGCCCAAAAATTGGTATTCGGTTTCAGATAACAACAAAATTGCTTATCAAACGATCGATGTGTTGTGATGCACTGGTCCTACTCCAATCTAGGCGGGCTTGCACAGCGTGTATCGACACGATGCGAGAAACCAGTTTCGGATGGGGTAAAACTATTCCCGAACCACACATCCAGCCATCAATGGGAGTCTCGTTCATTGAGCGATAAAAAAAACACTTCAATGGAACGCTATCACACCTTATTAGCCTATTCGACGATAGGCAAAAAAACAACAACACAAGGAAAAAAACAACTGCGTGTCATTCTTCTCCTCACACATATTCATGATGGCTATTACGTATTCACCGATTCACGTGCTCGGTGCTACACTAGAAAACAGGTGGTCACACTATCACGCATGAGTGACCCGTCTCAAGTATGACGACGATTATGATTGTTAAAATAAGTGGCGGAACGTATTCAGTTTGATTATTCAAAAGGTACTAAATTTTGTCAGCTCTAGTGAACTGACGATACTATCAAAGGTATTATCATGAAGGTTAAACTTTGGATAAAACCATTTCGAAATTTTAATAAGATACTTATACATCTCTTTGAAAATCTTCGTTCAGAGATAAAATCGTACTTTAACACCCCCCGTATCGTTTGAAGGGACAACTTCAAAACGCGTTTTTCTCTTATCAAACTGTAAAGAGACACACACACACACAATTTAGAAGTGCTTTTATATGGAATCAATCATTTCTAACATGTCAGGGTTGTTGGTTTCAAAGAAGTTTCAGATGGCTCACCGTAGTTGTGAATGGTTTTCTCAAAACCGACCCTCAACGCCATCCATAAAATTATTTTAAAAAATACCGAAAGAACTATACAGTTGGGCAACTTTGTAAGTCAACAGTATAGTTAGAGCATAAGTAATGATCTATACACCTATATCCAACTTCTACGATTACCACGACATATTCGTCATCGGTACGGTTTCAAGCTCATAAACAACAACATCAGCAGAAAAAAAAACCCGGTGGTATTTTTCCGCACCACGATGTATGTACCTACGATTGCTATAACATGATTGTAGGTACTAATTAGATATGGAAGAAAAATAGAAATACCATTGCTGCCGCCGCCGCTTGTTTACGTCGCTTGCTAACTAGCCGGCGTAATCGACGATGGCACATTTGGAATTCCTTCTCAGTTTGTATTGTTTGTGCAGTAATGCCCGGGAGAGAAATGAGCCTTTGACGTATTTATGAGCATATCGTGGCAATAAATTTTGCTAGTTTCATATTGAATTAAGTTGCTGCAAAAAATGTCTTTTCGATGAGTTGATTTTGAACATCTTAAAAAAGGCACTTTGAAGTACCTACAGCAAAAAAGTTACTGTTTGGGTTACACACTGGATTGTATTGATTCCATAGAAGTCCTTTTCTTGCCTTACGAGCTATAAATGTCACTGTCAATCAATGTAAAAAAAATCGTTTCACTTGAAACACGAAGAAGTCTTAGAAGAGTTGTTGAGGAAAACTGATGAAAAGAAAAAAAAAAATCTGATGATTTTTTAACTTAAACACTGATATAATATTACAGTCGTATGAACTAGACAAGGTCCGACGAAACAAACCCGAGCCATTATAGCAAAACAATGTAGGGAAACAGAAATCTGTGAGTAATGAAAAGTATTGGAAAAATTAATGGACATAAGTTTTTGGCACTTTTGATTTTCTGTTGAAATTTTCGTTGTTTTATCATATTGACGCTTCTTATAGAAGAAGAGTTGAGTATAGCAAATTTCATGCCCTTAGATATAGAACTTCAATTCGCACATAAATAAATGCAAATATCACAAACTATTTAAAGTAACTGTAAATTGAAATAAATGCGATGAGAAAGCATGTGTCGAATACTTTTGTCCATCAGTGTAATTTCTTCAACTCATCCTTGCATGTAGTGCATAAAAAGTGAAAGTATGGTGATTTTTCATACATTTTGTCGAAAATCTCCATACAAATTTGAAATTTGATGTTAATTTACAGTCTAAGTGTTAAGAATTGAAAATTGAAAAGTGAGACGTAAGACGTGACAAGTGGAAATGAGTGAAAAGAGAGTCGTGAGGGGTAAACTGTGAGGCATGAGACGCAAGACGTGGTGTTCCACACTTCATGGTTCCACTTTTTACAAATTGTTATATGAATAACTATTTTCTACAACCGTTTGTATACGTCAAATATTAAACTAAGGCATTTTACCCATCTTTTGAACGAAATGCGGCATTAACGTACAAACTTGATTCTGATTCCTTACAAAAAGGCAGCATACGACGCAATCTTTAGTGAATTCGACAAACCAAATTTGGAAGATCAAAATTGAACATTGTTATTTACTTTTACAACAGGGTCGGCAATTGAACTGCTTATAACTTTAAAAGAGATTATTGCGAAGCATACAAAACCAAATCAGATAACAACTTGTCACTTTTTAACATTATGTCTAAGCTGTCAGAGGATATTTTTGTTTATTTTGTAATCAAGTGTTTTCTGCAAAATAGGCCCCGAACCTTAACTTAGTGCTTTGATTGCCTAGTTCCAGGCTGTGAAACGGCAGAAAGACATATTTCGTGAGTTGTCCAATATAAATACGTGTATGTATTTTTTTATTTCGCCTTGCACTTGAAAAATACCTGAAAATCACCAAAAGAAGTACCAAAAACTGTATCGTGGGGGTCGTCAAGCTACAGTGGCGACACCTACCATGGTGAAGATCATAATGATGCGCCTTGAGAGAATTCCTCGACGTGGTTTCACTGAACTTGCGATTGATTTTAATATACCGGATTGAAATCACCGTCGGATCTTGAAAGATGATCTTTAGACCAAGCCTGCAGTTTTGAAGGTCTGGGTCGGTACTTCCCTGGTGAAGATCAACCGAACACCCTGAAGAGGTGAAGATCAATCAATTTACGTATCGGGAATAGTTATACGGCATGTCGGCAAAAGGCAAATAAATTGGCAGCGTGAGACGTTTTTGAGCAGAGTTACACTTCTTTTTCACCAGAAAAAGATATTGGTTTTCCAATGTTATTTTTGTTCTGTATTTCTTTTGAATTGGCCTGAGGAACGAAGCATTACATTGCAAGTGTTAAATTTTTAATTCATTCTACGTTAAGCTGTTGCTTAAAGTGTCCGAAATCTAAGGTCTTAACCCTGATCAAAAATAATATGCTACACTCAAACAATTAAAGCTCAGCCCTGTCTTATACACGATTTCTTGCATGAGCTTTCATTACGTCGTATGAAAAAAATGAGCAGTCGCAACTTCTTCCATTTAGAATATTTGTAGCCTGGACAACATATTCTACATGTAAAATACAAAATTTAAAGTTGTTTTGATAACTTTTTCAGCAGTTTTCTGTAAATTCTTAAGATGTTTCAAACGACTTAATGAAAGATCATGCGAGATTTCTATATTTTCACGAACCTTTTGTTCAAATGACTATTACTAAAGTTATTCATTGTTCATTTCAGTTAAAAATTTTTTCAAAAACATGTCTTCGAATTTGTACCAACAAATGTTACTGCATTTGGAAAATAATGATTTTACAGTATGTTTCGATGTCTTTTTAAGAGATTTCTATACAAATTATACCTTTTTTTTCTAGAACTTTATAAAAAATCTTGAAAATTATATTGGCTGTAAGTACTACATCGTAGTTTCAAGATCAATTTATCGGACTTATTTTTGCAAAATTGATGAAATTGCGGAGCAAAACAACAAATAGATGCCCCGTTCGTTAGATTTGTCAAAAAAAATCATGAAAACCTTTCAATTGATACGAAAAGACTTCTTTTTATAAGACGCTGAAGTGTTCGCCATGATTTCTAACCGGTTTACAAGTTTTGGGATACACTTATTTGAAATTTGAAGCCCTGTATATTGATTTTTTTTTGTTCACCATGATTTTATATGAAAACTAGCTGACCCGGTAAACTTCGTTTCACCTGTTACTCAATAAATCGTTAGAAAATGTTTCATCAACACATCTTTAATTTCTTCGGGCTCGGGAATCAGTTTTCATGAAAATCGCCTTCAAGTTGTTCGAGTTGTGTCCCATTTCTGGTTGGTTTTGTACGGGAGCCCCCCTTCCATAAAATGTGACATTCTCGAAACTAAAATACAAACCATCTCTGGCCCGAAAAAACCTCGGATACCAAATTTCACTTCATTCCGACCGTCCGTTTGTAGGTGATGTGGTTACAAAGAAAAAGCCTCCATTTTTATATATAAGACGAGTATAATAAATATCGAGAAGACCATCATTTATAACCGGGAAAAAACCTGGGAAAAACCGGGAAAAACTTTGGAATTTCAAAACGAAAAATCGCTAGCAACCCTGCAGTTGAGCCGTCACTCATTTGGTCATCGGAGACACAACACGACGACGGGTTATGGTTATGTGATGTGTTGACCGACCATTTGGTTGGCTGGCGGAGTTGAATGGCGATGCAAAGTCACCCAGTTTTTCGTCCCAAAGCTACTGTTGATGGGTGAATCCCCTCAATTAAAACCATTTCATTCGAGAGACTATTTCGTTCCGTCCGGTGGAGTAATTTTATAGGTCACAACTTTATCCGCTGCTTGTTGTATGAGAATTGTCCATTTTGAAGTTTTGGTGTAAATTGACATGTGAAAATAGAAAGCTGGCAACACCGTAGAACCTCCCAAAGTGTTTTATATCGAAAATTTCATTCCAACGAACAAGTTTGCTAAAGATTGTAATTAGTTTGGACCAGAGTTCCGAAAATCACTCGAAAGAAACGCTCATGATAGGTTTCTAGTTGGAAAAATTTAAAGCCGAATGCTGCTGCCTGTAGTTCCCTAGAGAGTGGGCAGAGCGACAATGCGAGATTAATGTAAACAAGATTCAAAAGCGAGAGCGGATTCGCATTAAAGTCGATCGCTCAAGCTCACTACCTGGTGTATCAGAAGTGATTGAGACACTTACTGATACAAGATCCAGTTCGAAAATCCACTCACTCACTCTCTCAATCTCAATCAATGCGGCCTTGCATTGGTCCATACTGCCTGTGTTCTTTAGGCCATAGCGGCAGATACATACTTCCTGTGTGTTTGAATGGCTATTTTGGTCCTCCGCAACAACAGCAACAACAAAGCATGATGTATCAGGCAGACAGCATTCGATCATCGATCAGTAAACGAGTGAGTGAGTGAGTGATTGAGCAAGAAAAGTTATTGATTGAAACAAGAAACTGAAAATCAGGTAGCTCCTCACTCAGTTGAGAATTTCAACTGGAGAAGGAACGTCTCTCTTTCAAATCTTATTTCTTTGATTCTTGGAGCAGCGCTGTCGAACACGATCTTTGCCCCGCTGGGAGATAAATCAACCAACAATTTAGGTTTAGCATTCGCTGTTGAAAACGTTTCGGTGTTTCTCATGAGAATTGAGTGATTTTCGGAACACTGGTTTGGACCTGAGAGAAAATAAGTTATGGAGGCTGGGTCATTCGGCTGAAAGTCATAAGGCCGATGGACGTTAGGCCGAATGGTCATCAGGTTTAAAGATCATTAGGCCGAATGAACGATAGGCGGATTGTTCCTAAGACCGAATTGATGTTAGGCCGAATAATCTTTTGGCCGAATGGTCATAAGGCCAAATGGGTGCTAGGCACAATGATCATTAGGTCGAAGTGATGCTAGGCCTAATGGTCGTTAGGTCGAACGGATGACTTTGACGCGTGTCTGCACGTTAGGTCGAATTGTTGTTAGTCCAGATGGACGGTAGTCCGAATGATCCTTAGGCCGAATGGTTATTAGGCCGACCATTCGGTCTAGCATCCATTCGGCCTAACGAACTTTCGGCCTATCGTCCGTTCGGCCAAGTGCAGCCTAAAATGCAGACATGCGTTAAATATGTCTTATAGGCCTATCATCCGTTCGGCCTGGCATCCATTCGGCCTAGAATCTATTCGGCCTTACGACCATTAGGCCTGATGATCATTTGGTCTCATGACCATTTGGCCTAACAGCAATTTGGCTAAGCATGCATTCGGCCTTACGTCTATTCAAACTAACATCCATTCGGCTAAATAACCTTAGGCCAAATGTCCCATTCGGCCTATTGTCTTATTCGGTCGAACATCCTTCGTCCTAACATCTTTCGCCTGACGACCTTCGGCCGAATGCCGGGCCCCTAATTAATCAAAGGTCAAATTATGTAACATATGTTCGAATGCTGTAAAATGATTACCCCCCCGAGTCATTCGTGTCACCTTAATGGTACATAAATCTGATAAATCAGTCAATAAGTTCAGTAACAAACTAACATTGCAGCAGCTATTTTTGCCATTTTGAAAGCAAACTCAAACGGAGAGCAAACCTGTTTTGACTCAAACCGCCAACAAACGACCAGGAACTGCAAACCCACAGCCGGTTTGTTCTTGAGATTTGCTACATTTAATCGAGAAGGCAACACACCAAAAAAACGTCATCTGTGTTGGATAACCTTGAAGCAAAAAAAAAAGTGTAAGAGACCGGAACGAACCAAACGGCCGGGAAACTCGGGAACGAAGTGTTATTTTTTGCAGGTCTCTTTTGCTCAGGCAGCGTACAGACATAATCCGGGATACAGGAATCGTAAAAAATCAATTTAAACTTTAAGAGCAATTTCTGGCTGAAGCTTGAAAGAAACTTTTAATTTCGATGCTGCTTTCGATGTTTTTATTTGAAGAAAAAACTGGTTTGCTCTTAATAACAATTGTTGATTCGTTCTCTTCGCAGATGATGCTAATATGCTTTATCCGTGAAATTCGAAATGTGACCTTTGAATAATTTCACCTTTGGAATTAAAGCCCTTGAATCATTAACAAAAGTGCACGGCGAGATCCGGTTTGGGGAAACCTACATATTAATGCGCGACATCCACATCCCACCAATGGCAGATCTCTGTGACCATCTTTGCGAGAGGCAGCAGCAAAAAAAACGCACATTTCAAGCTCCCCCCATTTTTTGTGTCTCGTGTTAAATGGACATTTTAATTTTTTTTTGTACCCTGATGCGCGACCCAGATTCAAGCCCGTCAGATAGGTACAGGAGGAACCCATCATCAGCAACAGCAGTTTTGCGTATGCGGAATTTAGTGTGCTTTTTTCTGGTGTTCAACCACATGCTGTTGGGACGAATTTGTTTTGTTGCAAGTGCGGTACGAGCGAATTGGGATCAAATGTTAACTGAAAACACGAACAAGCGATTATTCTCAAAAACTTTCGTAGAAGTATTACCTTGACGCACACCGTAAGCTTTTTGGATTTCGATTATTTTGATTTTAATAAGTTGGTAATCTATCGATAGAACACCATATGTGATGTTTTGTTTTCAGGATAAGACATTGAAAATATTACCTGATGCCTCAAACAAGGCACCATCACCCAATTAAGATACTGAATTAAAACGTCTCAGGAACCAAACCCGATCAGCGTTCCGGTGTCTAACCAAACTTTATATATTTTTTCGGTATTTTATCCCCACACATGATAACTACCTAAGTATGTACCCACTTCTATTGGGGTCGTCTATTTTATTGCCACGGCACGCCACAGTCATCTCTAAACGAGACGGGCGGCGAAATCAAACCATACCGAAAACTGTTCAAACGGAAAGGAATGAAGGAACCACCCGTGTCGTGGTAGTGATCGGTGGTTGGCTTTAAGAGACTCGAAATGGAATTATTATTTCATATAACTAGATTAACGTGGTGCTAGCTGCTTCAGTGGTGATCACTAATTAACTGCTGCACAGCCGAAATAAAATGTCTAAAAATCTTTCCGGGCCGGGTGCATGGTTTTTATTATGTGATAAAAGCCTCAGAAATTTATCAGAATCTGTAACTAAGTTTTGTTTTGACGATAAACAATAAAGCGGCCCTGATTGTTGACCCTTCTTAAAGTTGAACTCTTCAATCGAATAACAGCTAGACGACCGTAATCGGCTTTTAAATGTATCTGAAAAAGGTGAAAAACTGAATTCCAAAATCTTTAAGGTATGTCTGATAGCACTGAAAATTTAGCATGTTATTTTATTCTTTATTTTTCGTAATATTTTTCGACCACTGAATATTTCCAATCATGATGTCAATGACTTGGAAAACCACCAATACATGACGCGCTAACCCGAAAACGCTGGTTGACCATGCGAAAAATTAATCGAAAAAACTTCATTACGAACGAGGTTACGAAAGATCGACCACCGAAAGAAGAGACTCCTAGAGTATAAGGTTGGAAAGATCATCGAAGGAATGGGTGTAAAGAAAACACCGGCTAGATCGAATTAATGCAAATGATGATCTAACATTGATTAAAGAAATATTCTTAACGCTTGGATGAAAATAATGTACATTTTGGTGGGCATGAGTTGGACAACTCTATTTAGGCTCCACCAATTTTCAGATTATTAAAATCGAGACTTTTGTTCAAATCCATCAACAAGTATTGTATACATAATGCTGGGTTGATTTGAACCAAAAAAAGTGTCAAAAGATTTTGGGTTCCCTTCGAACACAATTCCGTTTGTGTCAAGTATGGTGTTTCTAGGATTTGACATAGGTTGTAGTACAAAAAATCAAAGCTTGTATTGAAATAAGGGTAGAACAAGCATAGGGGGTAAAAGACTTCAACTGTTGACGATCCGGAGCCAGCGTCTTCACTTGGTCCCAGCCAAGGTTCTCGTCGACAGTTCGGATTTCGGCGGCTAGGCTTCGTTGCCAAGAGCTGTAAATCTCGTCTTCATCTCTTCGCAGCGTGTGCCCAATCCATCTCCAATTCCGTTCTCGAATGACGATTTCTAGTTCTAGCGCCTTTTGATGACACCGGCGATGTAGTTCCACGGCTGGTATAGGAAATGATTCGTTACGAGTTTTTAAAGAGATAATATTAACACAAGTCTTCGATTAGGGATAATACCAGAAACATGGAAGTGTTCAACTGTAGTTCCGATTGAAGCACAAAAAAGTGCTAGAATTGGCACAGTATTTAAGCTTCATCAAGGACGAAGAAATACTGATAACCGAACAATCTTGATTCAGGAAGCAACATTCAACAGAATCTGCAGTGCATTAGGTCAACATCGAAAATGGTATCTACACAGTTACTGTGTTTCTAGACTTCAAAAGAGCTTTTGAAATGATTGATCGAGCAATTCTGGTTGATTTTTTTTTAATAGATATTGACATCAGTGGGACAGTTCTTAACTGGTTCAAGGACTATTTAGGTGATAGAATGCAAAGAACAATATTTGGTTCATCTTACTCGCGATGAAGATAAAATAACTTAGGTGTCCCACAAGGAAGTGGGTTGGGTCCATTGATATTTATACTTTACATCAATGACATGAAAAAATGTTTACAGTATGGTCGTCAAAAGCTATTTGCGGATGACTCAGTCTGCTATTGGAGTGGCAATGATTTGGAGCACGTCATACAAGAAGCAAATGCTGATTTGAAAAATATTCCTTTTTTTTAACAGCGAAAATTGTGTCTGAACCTCAATACACCCAGCTGGATGATTATTGGAAATCGCAAAATCGGAGTCTGTTCAAACCTATCTATTAATGGTTGTGCAATCGAAAGAGTACATCAATTCAAATACCTGGGAGTACAAATCGATGGAAAGCTTAATTTTGTAGCTCATATCGACTATACTATATATTCAAAATGAAGAAAGATATGTTACCAACTTTTTTACTGGATGGTCAGCAGTACGGAGTACAAGGAGAGCTCAAGATTTTATATCGCCAAACACGAAAAAAGAGATGAGCAAACGATCTATTTTCTACAACGGATTGAAGATGTACAGTAAGGTTTTTTTACGCGATTATACGTACCGCGAAAAAAAAACTACGTTTATTTTTGAAACCGCTTAAAAAACACGTGTTAATTCCCGAAAAGCGGGTAAAAACCGTGCTAATTGCGGAAAACCGTGTAGAAAATACTTTAAGCTGGGACAGAGAGAACCTGAAATGAATGACATAATATGACATTGACAATGACATGACAATGACATTACAATGACGTGCTAATGACATCCAGACTTGAGACAAAAGACACAAGACCTGAGACATGAGACTTGAGACCTGAGACATGAGGCATGAGACATGAGACATGAGACCTAAGACCTGAGGCATGAGACTTGAGACCTGAGACATGAAACAAAAGACCTGAGATCAGAGACCTGAGATATGTCTCATTTCTTAGGTCTCAGATCTCAGGTGTCAGGTCTCAAGTCTCATGTCTCAGGTCTCGAATCTTATGTCGCTTGTCTCAGGTCTCGGAATTCAGGTCGCAACTCTCAAGTTGTATGCCTTTTGTCTCATGTCTCAGGTTTCAGGTCTCATATTTCAAGTATCAGGTATCATGTCTTATGTCTCGTGTCTCAGGTCTCAAAAAGATTCTAATTGTTTTCCTTTGAAAAGGACTCAAATACCGCGTAAATTCCAAAAACCGCGTAAAAAAACGAGTTAATTCCCGAAAATCGCGTAAAAAAGCCGTGTAAAAAACTGTATAATGTTATATCGATGAACATCAAAAACAGTTCAAACTTAAACATTTTTAAGAAACTGACAATACAATATAAATCAGTTTAATGAAGTCTGTTCGGAACGGGTCGAACGAAACAAGTAGAAATATATTGACATTTGATCACCTGTCTCTTTCTAATTGACTGCGACCGATTTCTACCAGGTCAAAACGAATCCTATTGCCGAGCTAGATCGGTTTCGACTAATTTCAACTTGCTCCACTGAACAACGATCTGACTACTTTCGACCAAAACATTGGCTCGTTGACCATCTACCAGTTGACAGGAACCAGTTGAAACCTATTTTTACCAACGATTGAACGCAGCTTCTGTCAAACAGACAATTTGATACAAGAGAAATCCTATCATATCAATGTGATGAAGCTCTGACGAAGATAGAAAATTGTACAGCGATGAACATATGTATGTACGTGGGGGTAAGACGGACAAATCGTACAGAAATTGAATAAATAATGTTAACATAACTATCCCGAGGATAAATAGTCCTAAAGAAGTGTATGGGCCCGGCGACCTTTCAATGGCTCTTGATTCCCAGTTCGAGGACTTTTCATCTGGTTTACGTTTCGATGACCTTCAATGACTTCGGTCTCACACCTTTCTTTAGTACTTTTCAGATGACTTCCCAGAGGCTCTACCAAGACGACCTTCCATAGATCCGGTCTGACTATTCCACCTGGTCCGACGACCTTCCATTAGCTCACGGTTCGACGACCTCCCAATGACTTTCAAAGGCGTCGACCTCCTAGTTGCTCCGGCTCGACTTCTTTTCATTCGCCCCTCCATTTCCCTTCATTGGTTCGCTGTTTCTCAAGAATTTCTTTCTGCAGCGTTAATTCTTCACCCACGCAGCGGAGGCCATCGGTATTGGTAAGCTGGTTCCGCCTTCCGCTGTTTTCGGTTTGGCCATGAACCGTCGTGGCAGGATAACGTCGCCTTCAACTCTACCGTTGCCTGGGATTTGGGAAGAATTAACGTCCAATTCATGCTAACCGATTTTTAGTCGCTCACCTACAATCAGCTGAAGTGGGAAGGTCCGGTCCTTTACGGGCAACAGCTTTTGGATGAACGGATGGCACGAAACTGGAAGCAAAACGAACTGTGCCGTACAATTTAGCGGCTTTTCTGGCCACGAAGTTGTTTTGTTTTTAATTACTTTTCTGATTGTGCGTGTTTAACATTGCGCACTCTTAATTCTAAACACTGAATTTTGGCTCGAATTAACCCAATCACTACACGCTCAAAATTAAACAAGCCTCCATACTTAATTATAACGCTACCTAATTTATGTAGACATGAGTTAGGCTTCTGATAAAGTACCGCACAAATTGGTCTAAGAACCTGATTGACTTTGCAAATGGGTCAACTCATATCCAGACAAATATTAATACATACTAAACAGACCGCACTGCTTATGTTCTTCTAAGTCATGTGAATTCGACCCCTTGTCTTATCACTTCTGAAGTTCCTCAGGGAAGTCATCTGGGGCCGTTAATCTTTTTTTTTATCAACGATTTATGCGCCAGCATTGAATCAAAGAAGCTGTTGTACACCGACGATCTCAACAATTTTCGTACTGTTACATCGCTAGTTGATTGCTGTGCTCTTCAAAAAGATATCGATGTACTTCAAACTTTGTCTCCACATAATGGTATGGCTCCCAATGCTTCCAAATGTAGTGTCATTGTGCTCTTGTACGCAGCATAGTCGACAATTGCTTTCTTCGAGTAGATGATTTCTCAGATACGCTCTGCTCCAGCACGACATAACTTGGTCAACAATATTCCTCAAATTCACTCGGTCCTTGGTAACTGCTCCAACTTTTCAGGCAAATTGTCAACATAATCTAGGTCTTGTCTTGTCTTTGAACTCGTTGCCCAATACATTTATGAAGCTAATCCGCTTTTTATAGGTGTTTTTTCCTATAAAGATTAAATTTAAGGAAAATGGATTTTCTCAGGAAATCTCTTAAACTTCCCATAAATATTATTTTGCGACTATCGAGAAAAATGAGGAACTGTTCCCTTAAATCCTCAACTAATTATACATAAACTTCTCTAAATTTAGCATAACACTACAACGACGTTCCGGTCTGCGACAAACCCACGGCTATGACAGACGTTGACGACGCGCTACTAAGGAACGATGCGATATGCTCTAAAATGTGTGAATCTTTTGGCAACAAAACGTACGTGTAAATCTGTGAGCAAGGTCTTCCCTCGTTCAGACTTATTCATCGTGGCATTGATGATCGGGTCGTTTATTATTATTATACGGCAATTTTCATTCAGATTTCCATTGTAGGAATCTACCTACCTAGTTTGGGATTTTTGGTTGTTGTTGCAACCAATGGATCGGCGGAAGATGCACAATTTGTTTGTCATTGCTGAACGACTAAACTGCACGACAGACTAAAATTTTTAAATCATATTTATCGAGGAAGGTTGAAACGAATTCCATTCTGTGCCTGATTGGATTTTTATGACTTCATATTGTAGATTATAGGGTTGGTATTATTAGGATTATCAAATATCAGCCGATCTGCCTAAAAAAGATATTTGTGGATAAAATATTTTTAAACTATCAATTTCCGCATGAGAATAAAAAAAAAAGCTTATCTACATGTTATGCCTTCTAAGCAAACATCTCATTTTCCCGAAGTAAGTTGAACTCCCAAAACAAGACCCACTATTTTTAGCCGCATATGTCATCGTGTGTCGGCGGTTGATTCATTGCTCGCCTCAGGTATTGTCCCCGTTTTTGGTCAGTTCAACGGGTCATCTGGTCAGACGAAGCAGCAAGAAAAAAAACACGCGTCATTACCATCCCCATTGCCGATGTCCGGCGAATACATTTACCGATCCCCGTAGAAGGTTATGTGTGCGTTACAGGTTCTGCTCTAAATTGGAAATTTTCGACCGAGTAAACATTTGGCTCATTGTTTTTCCTTCTTTCTCTGCCTCTTTTCTTCCAGACTACACCAAGAGATCGAGCAGTTCTTCGCCCACATGATACCGACACCGACGGAGCATGCGCTAAGGGTACAGGTGGTCGCCCGGATAGAAAACATCGTGTTGAATCTCTGGCCGATGGCCCGGGTTGAGATGTTCGGATCGTTCCGTACCGGACTCTATCTGCCTACCAGTGATATAGATCTCGTTGTCATCGGACGCTGGGAGAAGCTGCCGTTGCGTACCCTGGAAAATGAACTGATCAGCCGGGGTATTGCCGAGCCGATGTCGGTGCGGGTGCTGGACAAAGCATCGGTTCCGATTGTCAAGCTAACGGACCGGGAAACCCAGGTCAAGGTAGACATTTCCTTCAACATGCAGTCCGGCGTGCAGTCGGCCGAACTGATTAAGGGGTTTAAATCCAAGTACCCGGTGCTGGCCAAGCTGGTGCTGGTGCTAAAACAGTTCCTGCTGCAACGCGATCTGAACGAGGTTTTCACCGGTGGCATTTCCTCGTACTCGTTGATTCTGATGTGCATCAGCTTCCTACAGCTGCACCCGAGGGCCAATCAGAAGCAGACCACGAACCTTGGTGTTTTGCTGATGGAGTTTCTCGAACTTTATGGGCGAAAATTTAACTACATGAAGACTGGTAAGCTAGAAATCGTTCAATCTGATTTTTAAAAGATCAGCTAATTTGTGTGTCTTATTCAACAGGAATTAGTGTTAAAAATGGAGGACGGTATATTCCCAAAGAAGAGTTGCAACGTGAAATGGTTGATGGCCATCGACCGAGTTTACTGTGCATCGAAGACCCGCTTACACCTGGCAACGATATCGGACGATCGTCGTACGGTAAAGCAAAACGTTCTATCAAAATATGTCGCATTACTTAAGGTATAGTTGATAATCGTTTTCTCCGTTTTCCAACAGGTGCCCTTCAGGTGAAACAGGCCTTCGAGTACGCCTACATCGTGTTGATGCAGGCCGTTTCCCCGCTAAATAAATATCTCAACGAATGCAACCGTCAGAGTATACTCGGAAGGATAATTCGGGTAACGGACGAGGTCATAGACTACCGCAAGTGGATCAAGGAAACCTTCGAGCATAGACTGATAGCGGCCCAAACCATAGTGCCAACGATACTGAACGATCCCCTGAACCCGCATATTCCACTACACCTGCAGCAGCAAGGACAACTCCAACAGCAGCAACAACTCTACAGCAACAACAATAACATCAACAATCGACGGAGGAACAGCCTCTCGGATGTGGACACCTCTGAAGAAAGTATGGACAGCGACGGGGACTCGCATTCCATCTCCCGGGACATCTCACCGACGAGTATAAACCGATCACCGGAACTACATGACCTGCAACATCAGCAACACCCTCAGCACCACCATCCCAACAGCCAAATCGGTGGCGGCGGTCCCGTTGTTCTCCTCACCTCCCATATTCCACCGCCATCGCACCCGCATGAGGTACTGATCGAGGATCAGCATCACGCCATGGTTCAGCAGCAGCAACAGGCATTAGACGGGTTGAACGAAAATCAAATGATCAATTATAACGTGAGTAGAAGGGCTATTATTTTTAAAATTTAACTTTAAAAGACAGCATGTCTCAACTCAAAACACCTAACCATCTCCGCTTCCGCCATTTCAGATCAATAACCGTCGCAGTACTTCATCCCCGCATCAAATGGGTACCGGTAAAAATGTTCCGCTCAATGTTTACACCGCCAGAAGCAGCTCAGAGCGTATGGGCAACCAGAACAACAACAACGTTAGCAATAACCAACAACAATCGACCGGGGGCGGCGGCAATAATAACGGCTTGGTGCGACACAATAGCAAACACCGGCGGGCAGTGATCGGAATGCACTATAACATGATGGGCATGACCGGTGCTAGCCAGCAGAACCACAGCAAGGACGAAAACCTATTGCACCAAGGCCAGAACAATAACAACAATAACGTGCTAATGAGAAGCGGTGACGGTGGCGGCATTGTTGGAGGAGGAGTTGTCAGTGGCTCGAACGGTAAGGATCTGGCGAAATCTGGCGGCCAACTTCCCTCCCAGCAGCTCTATAGTCTGAACAAAAAGGCCGTCCAGAACGCAGTGAACGCGGCCGTGAATTCATCGTCGTCCAAGCGCAAAAAGACCATTTCTCCAACCGATAACAATAAAGGCAACAAGGGTAGCGGTAGTAACAGTGGCAGCGGAATGGATAGTCGATGATAGCATGCGCGGCACCAGCACTGTACCCGTTACGTGCACTATTGCCTGTAGGGATTTGGAACGAGCAGCTGTGTTCCGCGGAAGGAATGACGCAACCTAGCTGAT
This sequence comes from Uranotaenia lowii, assembly GCF_029784155.1. Lineage (NCBI taxonomy): Eukaryota > Metazoa > Arthropoda > Insecta > Diptera > Culicidae > Uranotaenia > Uranotaenia lowii. The sequence continues at coordinate 328,276,923 of NC_073693.1, forward strand.
CGAAAATACATATTTTTTCTACATATGTATAAGTTTCGCCATTTCCGGCGTTCCGGCCATCATTTTGAGCAGGATGTACTAGAATTAAGCTAGTATACGGATTCGGCAAAATGTATAGTAATTCAACTATAATCATACGTGTAGTGAGTGTAGACTAGATATGAAAAAGTTATAGCACATCGATATCTATCCAGTCCACTCCCCTATGATCAGTTCTCGTTATCGTTTTCCTGTCCTAAGGCTACGCTCTTGACAGTGTCCCTATCCATATCGAAGACCGCCTGTAGAATTTCACTGCCCGCAACCGAATTTGGACAATGTGGACGTGTGCGCTGTATTCCTGCTGTTGGGGAAACATAGCAAATTAAAAAAAAAACAATAGTCAGACGCAACTTATAGACCTTTATGCCAGTTAAGCTATCAGTAAGTGCTAAAACCTATAACAATAAGCGTGATAGAACATGATTATCCAGCGAGATTTAGCCGTTGCAAAATATTGTAACTCAACCTTTCTCTCATTATAAACCATGTGACACATTGCCAACCACACACAACAACAAAAAAACACATCATCCACAAGCATAAGACAAAACTAATCAATGTTTCACAGGCAAACACTTGTTTTTGCTATTATCAATAGAGTAAATCAAGCAGACAGATTCATTTAAAGCTACACTATAACAGAAAAAAAAACTAGATTCTTCTAGAGTTTGGAGGGAAGTTTTTGAACCGATCATGTTGTGTAAAAATGAATATTATTCTGTACTCTTTCATACAAAAAAAGCTAAGAAGCTACCTATGCCGAAAGGTCCAAGCGAAATTACCATCAACAAACAATACCTTAGTAGGTAGGGAGCAGGGACAGCAGCAGCAAGGTGATTACCGCCTAAAGTGCGGTAATCGGATCAGAATCACACAGGCCAGTTATCGCAACTTTGCCGATATTAAGTATATCGTTATCATTGCTAGCACGGATTAAAGGGCTCTTTCAATTGCAAAAATTCTTTATCCTATTTTTTTTTCTCTGTGTCATATAATACGGCTTTTAACGATCATTGAATGTAGTAAGTATTCATTTTTTCCCGAAAAAAACATATTATGTAATGAGTTTTATCAAATATAGAAGAAACGAAAAAAACGAATAATTTTTTCATAAAAATAAATTGGCCGAAGAAAACACATACAAAACTAAACTTATCCAATTGCATCAAAATGCTTTCTGAATTAAAAAAAAACTTTTAACGATTTTGAATCGAGAAAACATGTTCCTCTCTGCGAGTTCATAGAGAAAAACAATAATGCAATTGATCAGCAGAAAGGAAACATAAAAACAGCTGGATTTCAGAATTTTAACTGACACACAGTTGATTTGAAAAAAAAAAATACATCAAATTTGTTCTTCTGAAACATACTTAATAACCCTAAGGCAAATCAAAATTCAACCTTTTATTTCTATTTTTCCTCTTGAGGGAAATTAAGTTGGAAGTTTTTGCAATTGAAACGAAAAGCTTTCTGTTTCACTAGTGTACGTGCAATATTTTGTTGCAATGCTTAACTTATCGAAACTGTATCTGTTGTATATTAGTCTATTGAATGATTTCTTTCTACTCAAACCTAAAATAAGGCACATTATAAAAGAATGGTTTCAACTCAACTGTACATTTTAAAATACTTGATCATGATTCATTTCTTCTCGTATCCTCGTATTTCTACGCTTAGTTTTCTAGAAAAAAATATATTTTTCCATTTAACTCCGAACTTTCCTCGTTTAAACTTGAACCTACATAATGATTATATTTATGTGTAATGTCGAATAATGTCAGCCCTAAATATGATTGGTATAGAATTGTGATTTGTCTCATAATAAGAAAATCGTAGTTAAATCATTATATGATTGAATTTCGATTTTGAAAAAATAAAAAAAAAACAACGAGCTCAGATAATATCAAAAGCTAGCATTGTGATGATAACGAATATTTAGTTCTACCCAAGAAATGCTCGCCACAGCAATTGAATGCGTAACTGTTTTGGATTTATCAATTATATAGCAAAATTACATAAGTACTCCGGACCTGGCCTGGTCAAGAATTGCTTGCAACATGAACGAACAACAAGATAATGAAAGAAAAAGAACACATAAAGCAGTCATTTTGAGTACAAAATCTTAAATATATTAAATCTTATTAAACCGTAAAAGAAAACCCACATTTGTAATTTATCTGTAAAATACTATTTAAATCGAATAAGTGAAAAAAGTTAAAATTATTATGTAAATAAAGAGAAGCCCAAAAAAAATCGAAAATTCAAATGGCGATGAAGCCAAAAAACACAGGAAAATACCAGGTTGAAAGACCATGCTTTCTCAGTGCTTTGTCTAGGACTACCGAAATCAAACTTAGGCTTAAACTTCTGTGAGCGTAATGTAAATTATGTGTACGTTTAGGTTAATTATTGTTTAATGTTTAAAAAAGATTGCTCTCCATCACGGTGCTCCCCGAATTTTCAACTAGAAGAGACATGCAAACGGAATCAAGTAAATCAAAAGGCTTAGTAGGCAAGTTTTACGGATATCTGACAGTAGCAGCATCCCGTTGATGAAGAATCTCGAAGCCAACCCACCTGGAACCAACTACATACATAATTTATGTGGATTACATCGAGCAAGGTTATATGAGCTGAAAACCGAACGGGTTCCTTTTACCAAAAGCAACATCGACCTTGGCCTTGGTGGTAAAGTAAGTACAGAAATTCTGTAATTTTTAACACTAGATAATTTTTTTAAATCTTTTTCGTATTACCTAGTAAAATTTACTCGACTTTGTTCAAGTTATACAGAATTGATGTATGAGTCAAACTCAATATATCAAACCAAACAAACTCTTATGAAATGAAACATATGAAACAACAATTTCAACCTTTGTTTGTTTGAGGGATTTGAGAGTTCAGCAAGTAATTTCATTGAAGCTGCTTTAGCAAAAAAAGGAGCACGTGTTTCCGCTAGTCTCCGCTAGATGTCAACCATGCATTGAAACATTGTTTTCGTTCTAGCGATGGCTAATCAGTTCGGTCGATAAAGGAACGTTAAAATTGTAGATCGTATTTTTATTCAGTTGTTACATGGTTGAGCTACGTGTAAAAGCTTTATCGTTAACCATGGTTAACTGATGCGAAATATTACAGCTTTCCTATTAAATCATAAGCAAACCTTTCACATATTACCTTGGCGGTCTTAAAACGGAAATGGTTTAATCATGTGAGACAAAAATATGGATTTGGGTGTGATAACACAACGGACAAAATCAAACACCAGCACATGATGAACTAAGTTCAAGTAAAAATGTTGACCTTTTTATTCCAATAGAGATATTACTATCATTCATGTTGCACAGGAAAAAAATGTATAACCATAAAGAAAAAGCTTCATGTTTTGTTGGGGGTTTTGGTTTAAGGTATAAGAATTACACACGACGTGAACAACAAATTATAACTTATTACACTCTAATATGCATCTCATTCTTGATTTTTTTTTCTTCATTATTATTTTATATAAATAATCGTCTCGCTCTCTCTGTTTGTGGCCTTGCCAGCCAGCGGGCTACCTAGCCTTGCTTTCTCTAAAAACGCAAGTTTTCGATTCGATTTAGCACGAAAGTATGTTTTGTTTTCCCTTTTTCTATATATGCTTTGGATTGGTTTTGTATTTCTTTCTATATTGCTCTCTTAAGTTGGTTTTGTCTTTGCGTTTCGTTAAGAGGCTGCGTTTCATTTGCATTTTCTCGAAAATGTATTTTTCCTTTTGTTAAAATTCTCATTACATATCATCAATTAGTCCTTCTCATTTTGAATGTTTGTGAAGTTTTGTTTTCCTATATGCTGCCGTATGTGGAATTTTCTACAGAAACCATAAATAGCACTTTGCGCAATAAGTTAAAACAATAAAACCAAAAGCTCGCGGGTTTGCTACTATCTACCACATGCAAGAAAAGTTGGCTTAAATGAAACCATTTGATGAAACAATAGTAAAACACTGGTATGTGTGAGGTTTGGTCCTCCGTTCTTCTTTTTTTTGTGTTGTAAGGAAACAGAAAGCGGAAATGACCCCCTGCGTATAATCTCTCTTGGTTATCGGTGCTTAACACTAAGTCTTGCTTTTTCATTATATGCTTATTGTTTGTGATTGGATTTTTCCGATATTTCGATATTTTGTAAGGAGAGCAAACTTCAATAAACAATACATAGTTCAATTATGCGTTGATATAGGTAATATTAACAGTACACGGTTTAACAACAATCATTCCAGCTTTGGTTTTCAGTTGCACGTTTCTAACAATCTCTCTATATTCACAATTTTCTCTATACAATAGCATATGTTTGTTTCGACTTTCCTTTCTTACGGGGAGATTCATCCATTCTTAGCCATTTCGCCATCCTGCTACACTATTTTAACCTTCGTTTCGTAATCCTCTTCACGCAAGTGATTGTGCTTTTCTTTAGTAAGAAAAAAGTTTCAAGAATTCATCTAAATTTTCTTGGCTGGTGTAACAAAGCACTCGGAATTCATAAATTTTCCGTTTAGTATCTCCATAACTTTTGTTTTCCTAATCGTTGGGAAATCCTCTTCAAGAATGGCACTTGGTGTCGTCGTCATATTTTACTATTTTCTTGTGTTTAAAAAAAATTGTGCTAAGCTGCCTGCCTCTCAGTTTTTGTTTGTCGCTAATTTCCTATTCATATCGGCTAGTTGGATACAATATCATAGATTTGACTAAATTCGATTTTGTCGCTCTCTGTTCAATTATGTTCAGCTACTGATTGTGGCATTGAAATATGCATTTGAAGAAAAGAACGCCAGCAGTAAGTTAAAGAATGCGATTTCAGTATAAGCTTCTCATCGAACCGTGGTAAAGTGGGAACACAAATATTGCTGAATAGAAATTTTGGAATTTATTTTTTTCGAAATAAGCACAAATTATTAAAACAAAATTCATAAACGAATTAAAACAAACGCCAAGGAAACATTTTTTAGACTGAATTGAGTATTATTTTTAACTTTTAACAGTGCAGTGCCTAAAATTTTACTTTACCATGGTTCAACGAAGTGACGTTAACCTGTTTTAGAAACAGTATTCTTCCAAACGCATAAAGCTTCTAGGGTTGTTTTTGTTGTATTTTAATGCAAGCAAAGTATTTCGAAACATGTATAAAAGTAAGTGCAGTACCTGCTGCGTAGTTTGAATAGCGTGTGCCCTCTTTTTTGTTTGGATGCTATTCACCATTCAATAGTTCTATAAATTTAGTGAGAGTGGTTAAGTTTCCCCCCTCTCTATTCGACAATAAAACAGGCACGCACAATCACGAAAGTTTTTTTTTGTTTTTGACTCATAATTTAGCAGATAAATAGAACTTATCTTAGAAATTGTTTTATTTTCGTTTAGGTATTTTAGAGCCTAGCTTTCAATCAAAGGCAGTTATGCCTTAATTCTTGCTGTCATACTGAACATTCACACAATTGACGTTTCCTCACTTCCAATTTTTGTTTAAATAAATATATCATAAAAATAATAAATATATGAATCTATCGGGTAGTTTAAGCAGAAAACTGGTGTACGGAGAGAGAGAAAAGTTTTTCAAAGTACCACCACTATACGAGTGTGACGATGCTACTACACAGTGATAAAATATTAAGAACGCAAACAAAACTGACATTTAAATAAGGTCATTCTGCTCTCCCCACTCGGTCCCTATCCGCAACCGGAACGAAACTAGATTAACATAATGTTTTCCTCAACATTGAGTAGCTTGTCGCCGATTTCGTTGGACGAATCGTTCGTCATCAGATTGTTCTGCCACTTGATTTGCTCTTCGTCGAAGGACAGCTCAGCGTCCAGCTTCTCCTGGATTTGATCGAACGACGTTTTGAACCTTTCGTCGATCAAATTGTACGACTGGATCGATGTATTATCGTCGAATTCGTAGTTTTCGATTGAAATGTTATCGAACAGGTTGTCCAGAATCATCTGATTGTCCATCGTTCCATTGCTGCCACTGGGAGGATGCATCGCCTGGCCGCTACTGCTGCTGCCTTCGCCAATGCCGACCGACTTCTTCCGCATGTACTTCAGGACACCATTTATGCCGCCGCCGGCTGTTGTGGTAGTTGCCGTAGCCGTGGCAATGTATCGTACCTCCTGTCGACCACCGACATCGACCATCTTAACCCTCTTGTTGTCATCGAAGGTCGAGGTCGAACCATTTCCTCGCTGTATCGCACCAAGCACTTCATCCGATTTCCGCTTCAACACACTGTCCCCTTCCTCACTCTTGATTTCTACAATTACATTAGTCCCGTTGCCAATCTTACCACCATCCTTGACCGGTTCGTAGACTACCGACACAGACTGTCCTCCGCCTGGTTGATCTCCTACTACACTTCTTCCAACGTCGCTGCTATTGTTGCTGCTGCTCGGGTATACATTCAACATATCTTCCGGTGTGATGGTGTGCTGCTGTTCTTCCACCTGATTCAGTACAGGTGTGCTCGCTACAATCACTCGATTCTGTTGTTGTTGCTGTTGCTGCTGCTTTTGCAGTTGTTGCTGTTGCTGCAGTTGCTTGGCCTGCAGCTTTGCGCATTTGTTCCTTATTTTACGCTCGTTTTTGGCGTACAACTCTCCCAGTATTTTCTCATCCTTGACGACGAGCGTGGCGATGAATTTGTTCATTTCCTCCTTCGGTGGAGCCCGTTCCGGGTGAACCGTGTTGAGGTGCTTCCGGACCGAGGTTTTAGCCTTGAGCGGCGATCGGTCACAGTAGGGGCACATGTAGTAGGTGCTATCGTGGATCTCCATGTGCCGCTTCAGCTGGTAGTTCTGTTCGATAGGAAAAGGGGAAGTCTGTTAGATGGTTTTTGATTTCAAATTGATAATCAACATTATTCTAACTGTTTCTAATTCCAACCTGATTCTTATTTCGAGAGATTCGTGAATGATTGATTGAATTTGCGTGTTTTTTTTTTAATACGTATACCCGTTAGATTCAACAGCTGTTTTAAAACGATTTCATGGCTGATATGAATAAAGCTCTAGTAATTGCTTTTGCTATTTTCGAGCAGTTTTGTGAGTCAAATACTTCGAATGGCATGCATATTTTTTATCCGGAGCTGGTTGAAAGTAAATGTTCTACTCTGCTTTTTCATATCCAGTTGAGCAAATGCTTTCAAATTTTGCCATTCTAAAGTTCGAGTTAAGTAAAAGCTATCGAAGCAATTGCTATTTTCTTATTCATACCACCTCATATTACGGAATATCATCAAGGTATAATTTTTTTTTCGAAATTATTTCAAGATGTAAGTGAAGGAAAAACTAAACATTATGGGCCCTATTACATAAGACGAGTCACGAGTCATTTTACTCGAGTGAGTCATTTTGGTATTACAGTAGTCGAGTCGAGTCGAACTTCAGTCGAGTAGCTCGACTATTACATAAGACGAGTCACGAGTCATTTTACTCGAGTGAGTCATTTTGGTATTACAGTAGTCGAGTCGAGTCGAACTTCAGTCGAGTAGCTCGACTGAGTCGAGTGCTTGAAGGTTCGTGACTCAGCTGTTTCACTCGACTACCGTAATACGACTTTTTTCTCGACTCGACAGTGACTGGAGTCGAGTCGAGTTATTCGACTCGTCTTATGTAATAAGGCCCTATGAAATGACGATTTTAATCAAAATAGCACTCCAGGAATTGAACCATTTCTGACCTACACATATTTCAATATTGCGTAGCCTTGAAAACAGTTTTGTCAGGAGACAGGAAAGTTTTAGGCACGAACCTATGCTATAAAACCATAAATCAACGAACAAAATCTTTCTTGTAGATGTTTTAAACAAATGTCTGCTTTGAAATGGTGACTTAATTGCAGCTCTAATGAAGCGTAGGATTTTTGAGAAGTTTTATAAGATAAGTTTCAAGCAATCATGTAGACCATAGTATAACAAAAACTGTTACTTGAAGCTGGGTGAAGAGCACCTAAATCAGTGGTTTTCAAACTTTTTGGCTAACCGCCCCCTTTCTCAATATTTTAGACCTCATCGCCTCCATGCACAGTGGTTTAAAACTCTAAAAACGTCATCATGGGCTTTTTGAAGGCTTAAATGTCAAAATAGCTTTATGATACATATGTTCTACAATGTTTCATTGTTTTAAAATGCGCATATTTTATTGTAAATTATTTCCTTATCAATTCACCTATAAGTGAGCTAATTTTTCAATTTTTTGTATTTATCATTTTATCACTATGATGTCTTCAAAAAAGTTGTTGATCATAAAATTTCAAACTTTTGAAACGACATGTTTTAAAGACATTTTTTTCAAAAACTAACCTCAAAAAACGAAAAGTTTTTTTTAACTTTTTTCGAAGCGAGTTTCCAATTTTTTATGAGAGAGTTGTGACAATTGTAAAACTACACAACTTATTGCAGGTGTTAAGACATTATTTTTAAGTTTAGCGGTACTTTTTGGGTGATTTCTTTTTAAAATGTTTTCATCGTTCAATATCTCTGATAGTTGCAAACATATCAAAACTAAAATATATGTACAGGGTCCGGCAATTGAAGTGCTACATTGGAACTAACAAATAATTTGATCAAAACAAAAACTTTTTCTTTCAAATTTAATACGATTTACATCAAAACAGATAATATTTTCAAAATCCTTTGGCGCCTTTCGATTTGTTTTGTCCTCGAGCTTAACCACTCGCTGCAGAAGCTCAAGGCACATTTTTAAAAAAGACCGCAGGTGGTTTTTGTGGTATTTTATCCCAGGACTCAACTAAATGGCGCTTCAGAACTTCCAACCCGTCATGTTTTGTGGAGTAGACTTCGCCCCTGCTTCTGCCTTCTGTATACGCTAGATAGCCAAGTCCATAGGGTTCAGGTCCGGCGAACTCCCCGACCACTCCGTACTCGAAATTAACCCCTTAAAAAAAATCCCACACAAAAATTGGGACCTCTTTCCTTGGTAAGCCAATGTGAAGTTCTGCTGAAAAACCACCAACCAAAACCAAAATTGGGACGTGTCCACAGTTCGAGGACATGCCATAGAACTATTTTCGGTACGTAAATTGATTGATTTAATCCTCTTCAGGGTGTTCGGTTGATCTTCACCAGGAAAGTACGGCCGATTCCGACCCAGACCTTAAATAAGACAGATTTATGTCGTCTTGTGGCCTTTAATACGTTTGCATAGGTTCGTGATCTTCGTGAATAGAAACAAGTCGGCTGGGAAGGATGACATCGCAGCTGAACTCATCAAAATGGGCCCGGACAAGTTGGCCGATTGCCTACACCGGTTGATAGTCCGGATCTGGGACATAGAACAGCTACCGGAGGAGTGGAAGGAGGGGGTAAAATGCCCCATCTACAAGAAGGGCGACAAATTGGACTGTGAGAACTACCGGGCGATCACTGTCCTCAATGCCGCCTACAAAGTGTTGTCCCGAATCCTACTCCGCCGCCTAACGCCACAAGCAAACAGATTCGTGGGAAGTCATCAGGCCGGCTTCATGGAGGGACGGTCTACGACGGACCAGATATTCACATTACGGCAAATCCTCCAAAAATGCCGGGAACACCAAGTCCCTACGAAACCATCTATTCATCGACTTCAAAGCCGCATACGACACGATCGACCGTAACGAGCTACGGAAAATCATGGACGAGAACGGCTTTTCCGGGAAGCTGATCAGACTGATCAAGGCGACGATGGATGGAACGCAGTGCTGTGTGCGGACTTCGGGTGAATTGTCGAGTTCATTCGAATTGCGCAGGGGGCTTCGACAAGGTGATGGTCTATCCAGCATGATGTTCAACGTGACGCTAGAAGGTGTTATTTGACGAGCGGTGGGCGAAATGCGGGGCACGATTTTCAACAGATCCCGTCAACTTATCTGCTTTGCCGATGACATTGATATAGTCGACAGATCAACTGCGGCGGTGGAGGAGATCTACCGGAAACTGAAACGCGAAGCAGGAAGGATTGGGTTGATGATTAATACGTCCAAGACGAAGTATATGCTGGCCTGCGGATCCGAGACCGACCGAACCCGCTTGTCCAGTAATAACAAGGTCACGATCGACGGCGACGAGCTGGAGATAGTCGAAGACTTTGTCTATCTCGGCTCACTGGTGACCGCAGACAATGACACCAGCCGTGAGATCCGGAGGCGAATTATCAGCAGAAGTCGTGCCTACTATGGACTCCACAAGCAACTGCGGTCGAGAAGACTTAGCCCTCGCACGATATGTAACCTGTATATGACGCTCATTAGACCGGTTGTTCTCTACGGGCATGAGACATGGATATTGCTCGAGGAGGATCTGCGTACACTCGGAGTATTCGAGCGACGAGTGTTAAGAACCATCTTTGGCGGCGTACAGGAGAACGGAGTGTGGAGGCGAAGAATGAACCACGAGGTCGCGCGACTCTACGGCGAACCCAGTATCCAGAAGGTGGTGAAGGCTGGCCGGATACGCTGGGCGGGACATGTTGCGAGAATGCCGGACGACTCTCCTGCAAAACAGGTATTCGCTACGAATCCGGTAGAAACAAGACGAGCGGGGGCGCAACGAGCGAGGTGGTTAGACGAAGTGGAGCGTGATCTGGCGAACGTGGGGTGCCCGAGGAATTGGAGAACGGTAGCCATGGACTGAGTGAATTTTAGGAATTATGTTCGTCAAGTTATGTCGTGAGACGGAATATTATGTAAATAAAATAAAAGTTCGTGATCTTTCTGGCAACCAAAATTTGTAGTTCTGTTTTTTTCACGAACCGCTGAACGGCAATGAACTCATCGGCAGAAAACACGATATTCTCCAAATTTTTCATGCGCGGACCGCGTAAGCTGCGCCTTCGCCCTTTCTACCCGCTCTTGCTTCTGTTCAAACGAGAGGTCTTAAAATCTTAGGATCTTGTAAGGCTGGGCCTAAAGATCATCTTCCAAGATCCGACGGCGATTTTGATCCGGTGTATTAAAATCTATCGCCAATTTTGTGTAACTACGCCAAGAAATTCTCTCAGGGTGCATCTTGATGATCTTCACCATACTATACTTGGGTACTTCTGATCTCCAAGTATCTTCCAAGTGCGAGCCAAAATAAAAAAAAATACATACACTCATTTGACAACTCACGAAATATGTCTTTCTACCGTTTCACAGCCTGGAACTAGGCAATCAAAGCACTACGTTAAAGTCGCATTTATGTTAAAGTCGCATCTACGTTAAAGTCTACATCTTAGATATAATGTTAAAAGGTGACAAGGTGTCATCTAACTCGATTTTGTATACTCCGTAATAATCACTCCTAAAGTTTTGTACAAGTTCAATTGCCGGACCCTGTATTAGAAAGGGCACACTTACAACTTTAATGAACATATAGTTTCATTTGTATGCATGAGATTTTACTACTAGAATAACTTAACTGAAAGAGTCTTCAAAAAGTCCATGATCACGTTTTTCGAGTTTAAAATCACTTTGCCCTGAGGGTATTTTAGAACCATTTTATTGTCCGAAATGCAGTGAAAATTGGTTTATTGAAGTCCTTTCACCGCTCTCTTGAAGGCTTCAATAGGCCCACCTCTCACCTCTCTCACCAGATGGCGATATACTGAGCATAATTTTGTTCGAAAAGATATCATTCAATAGCATAGCTTCTCTCAAAAATCCTGATTCAAGTCACATTGCAGGATTTCAAGATAAGTCATTTTTTTCAAATAAGGATCACCTTTTTTAGGTATTCTGATCCATTACAATCGTTACTTATGAAAATTTCTAAAAACTATTTTATAAAAAATACATCGCAGAAACACAAAAAAAAACACACCAAACAAGCGCCTTATAAACAGCCTGGTGATTATAGAGTGAAAAAGATAAATGCAAGTAGGTGTAAAAGTAACACGCAGCTGCTATGTAGGTAGATGTATAAAAAGGTATTCTAGAAAGCACTCAATTACCTTCGGAAACACGCGATCGCACTCCTCGCACGGATAGCTGGTGGCGGAGGACGACGAGCAGGATGAAGATGTTTGGTTAGCAGGGTTTCCGCTGTCGCTGTCCTCGTCGCAGCAGGGGTTACTGGTGTTATCGTAAGCAGCGTCCGCCTAATTGGAGTTTGTTTTGGTTTTATAGGAGGTTTTGTGTTGTTGTGTTTTTGTTTTTTTTTTGTTTTGTGAAGAAGCCATAGTCAACTCATAGAAAATATAGTGGGTTCACTTAATCAAAGCGCAAAAAACAAGGAATTTTTTTGTAACAGGAGGTAGGGATTGCAAAAGTTGGAGGAAAAATATACAATTGCACACCTTAGAATATTGAGGGAAAAATCGAGAAGGAGCTATTAGGGAAAGTGGGTCTCACCCAAAACGCTAGGATGTACAACTGTTAGTGAAGCAGGGTTCTGAAGCTTGGTTTCTTCGGTTACTTACAGAGAGATCCTCGGAATGGAGAAAACTAGCGTTTCCGGATTGATGCTCGTCAACGGACATCAGCTGATGGTTCTCACCGAGACTGTTTTTGATGGGAGAGAGGGTGATCATCTGCGTGTCCCCTGCGATCACTTCACCAGCATTGCTGACGAACGTGGAAGCTGCGTTGATCAACTGGTGTTGGTTGGTGTTGTCCAGTATTGCGCCATTTTCGGTGCCTCCGGTGTAGCCTTCCAGGATCACTTCCGTGCCGGCGTTGGCTTGCAGCGTTGGAATCGAAACGTTCTGGTATTGACTAGTTGGTACAATGGTGGTTTGTGACCCATTTGCTGAAGCCGGTATAATCGATGTCGGTAGAAGCGCTGTCGGTTGATGAAAGTGATGTGTGCCATGGTTCGAGATCGGAACCAACTTTGGTAACTTGTCGGTGGAGTTTAATACTTTAACGTCTATCTTATTACCTAGAGCGTTGCCGTTTTGGTTCAAAAATAGCTGACTAGTATCGATCAGGTTGTTGTTGGTCAACTCGAGGTTCGAGATTATGATGATGCTGTGAGATTTGTTGGAAGCAGCTGCGTTTGCGTTTGCTCCGCCTGGAACGATCGTTCCGGTATCTGTCGCTGCGATTGAGTTCACTGACGGTTGATAAGGCGGGGGAGTAGCTTTTGTCGGTTGTTTCTTTTTGTTGTATTGACGAGGTACGTGGATCGGTTGCTCGGGGATTATTGGTGCAGGTACCGGTGGAGTCGGTTCAGTAGACTCGATTTTCTTATTTTTCTGAGTAAGTTTAGTTGCCAGAGCTTTAGCAATAGCTGGTTTGATTGGAGAAGTTTTCTTCTGATTGATTTGAGTCAGTACCTTTTTTTCGGACTTGTAGTCATTCGAGACGGTGTATACAGTGTGAACCTTTCTGAGATGTTTCTCCAAAGCATTTGGATTTTTGAACAGTTTGGCACAAACAATGCACTTGTACAGCTGTTTTCCGTTTGCAGCCTGCACATCGGTGATCATGTCTTTGCTCGAGCTTGTGTTGGTGATCGGGATCGATGGGATACTAGGTAACGTGACCACTGGTGGTTGAGGTTTGACGATCGTACACTCTACTGGTTCGATTTCCATGTTCTGCACTATTATCGGTTCCGGCTCGATCAAAGTGACGTTGCTCACATCATCAACTATCATGATATCATTCCGAACGACGTCCAGCGCATCGAGGCTCGGCTTCAAATCGTCCAGCTGTGAAGAGTCGAGTTCATCGAAAATCGATTCCTCTTTTGGTTCCATAAAAATTTTATCACCCGACTCTTCGGCGCTGTTCAACACGACCGTTTCGTTGGGATCCTTGTGAATCTTCATGTGACGCTGTAGGGACCACGAGTTGGACAGCACCTTCAAGCATTTCGGACAGTGCAGATAGGTGGTTTTCGACTTGCGCTCCGAACACTCGTGATCCTTGAGCTCATCCGCTTGTTGGAATAGCTAGAAAAAGTAAAAATAATTAATCCAATTCCATTACCAATCAAACCATTTAACAATTTTCACAAACCTTCATACAGAAAACGCACAAAAACAGATTATGCTTCCGCATGTGCTTGTCCAAATTTGACTTGGTCATGTACTTTCGGAGACAAATCTCGCAAGGGAACTTCTTGTCGGCGTCCGGATCGGCACTAGTCGAAGCACCACCACCGGGTGGAACCGAGCTCACTGTCGGAATAGGTACCATGGCCAGATTGTCGTTGATTGTGGCCAACGAATCCGTCGATGACGAGTATCGGCTGTGCAGTTTGTCCACGGTTTGACTGGTGCCACTGATGCTTATGCCGGAATCGCCGAGATTGCTACCACTGTTGCTACCCCCATCATAGGCTCCCATCAAGTTGCCGGTTCCGAAGGTATCGAACTCTATGTTAACGTCACTGGCTCCGAGTGAAATGTTGATCAGATCGGCAGGACTCAGCGTGTCCTCGGGAAGAGTGTGATAACCAGTGAAGGCAGAGTGCAGCATCTGCTGGTGCTGTTGTTGCTGATGCTGTTGCTGCATTGTTTGTTGAGGTGACTGCTGCTGTTGTATGTTCACAATGTGCGAATGGAGCGTGTGTGATTGTTGTGCCATGGCAGATTGTTGACTAGAATGATGATGCATTTGCGAAGTAGATGGGCTACCGAATGCGCTGAAATCGTCGCATGGTGATCCCGAGTGGTGTGGATTCGGAGGTGCAATCAAGTCGATGTCAAACATACTATAGTGATTGGTGTATTTCGGTGATGTAGTTTTCATTAGACTGTCTATCGGTGGCAATGAGATCTTGTCGTAGTTGGAGCCCATTTCGGCCACCGTTGAACAGAGTCCGGCCCCTCCCATTCCGACACTGGTATTGTTGTTCATATCGCTTCCACCACCGATCATTAGCGAGGAGGCCGAGGTCGACAGCTGTCCACCGGATGTTGAGGGGAAACTGTCGCTGTAGCCTTGGTGCGGATCCAGATCGAAACCGTAGTCCAAACTAACCGATCGAAGAATATTATTGCACACATCAAATGGACTCGGATCGAGCAAGGCCGCACCGATTTTAGCTGCATAGTTACGTGAATACCACACGCGTAGTATATCTCCTAGTTCTATATCTTTTATAGCCGTGTAGTAAATTTCATCGTTTTCCTGTAAGCAGAAATTAGGTTTCTCGTAAAATGACGATCATAACAAAATACAGTCAAATAAGCTAGTTTTAGAGCAAAAAATGGTGGTGTGGGCAATAGTTTTTTTAAATAGCTATTTAAAATAATACTTAATAATAATACTTAATAATAATAAATTGTAATGATTGACTATAGACACCATCTATTAAAATAATGAATTCTCAGGACCTTCATTAACGCCTGTATCACCTGTTAAACCAAAAAAGATAACCACCTGAAGTAAAAAAAATGGATGGACATGCGTAACATTTCCTTAAGAGACCTTCACGGGAATTGTTGGCTTATTCACGTTGATAGGAAGCTTTTACCGGAATTCGATCACTCTGACCTTTGTTATCCGTTTACTTTGTGGTTTATGAATTATTCGTAAGGGTTCATTTACAGAAAATGCTGCTAGGGAACTGTCTTGTTCTAAATGCAATTCTTATCCAATATCTCAATAAAATTTAGCGATAGAATTAATTTGCTTACCAAAAGTTAGCGGCCTAACTACCGATTTACGGACATTATCCTAACTACGTTTCCTCTTCATCGTTACATGAAAGGTGATAATCCCCGGCAATCGGATCGCAGATCATGAATTTACTCTAAGTTACCTCCTCTTTCATCTTGACCGTTGCCGACGAAAACTCTACATACTGGTTTTGCTAAATATGATTAAGCGTTTCATCTCGCCGCACGTGTCAATGAACATATTAAATTAATAAATATGATTAAGTAACCAAGCCTATAAACGAATGGTCTTGAGCTGTGCTGTAAGGGAGTTTCCCTTCCTGAGGATTAACATTGATCACGCTGAATAAAGGGACTTCATCTGCATTTGCTATTCAGTCAACGCATTGAACCAAATATAATTATCACCAGGCATCCAAAAGAAGAAAGAGCAGATTGATCAACGTAGACCTCGACGAATACGGGAACGATTTTGGGATAACCATTGGAAACTCAGTACCTAGTACGTCCGAACTTATCGTGATCCATCCGAACAAGAATAACGGTATGAGGTTGAAAAACTTTGCCGCAATTAGAGAAATGGCCATCTGAGTAGCACATATCTAACATAACTAGGTATTTGTAGGTACATTTCAATAATAAATTTTGAAAATCGCGAATGCGCCAAATGTAAACAAATCTCGCGTAAGCTTTCATTACGTCGTATGAAACAAAATGTATACAAACAGTTTTATTACGTGTGGTCTCTACTACCTGGTCTGGTGTCCCTACTACCAGAACGGTGTCGATCGGCTTGAGGCCATTTAGCGGCGATTCTTGCGATATGCCTTTAGACACCTGAACTGGCAAGCCCCTTTTCGCTTGCCTAGCTACGAAAATCGATGCCGCCTTATAGAAATTGACACTCTTCAAGCCCGCAGACAAGCAGCACGTACCTCATTTGTCGCCGACCTCCTGACATCGCGAATCGACTGTCCCACGCTACTGGAGGCTATTCCGCTTAGTGTACGACCCCGTGGATTTAGAAATCAGGATCTTCAATTGTACATTCCCTTTCGAATGAACGATAACGGAGCTAACAGCGCCCTCATCGGTGCAATGAAATCGTTCAACCGTTTTTCTGAGTTTTGACAGAGAGGAACGGTATCCCGGAAGCTGGTAGTTGCAAGAAAGATCTACCGGATCAAAGTAAGGGTTCGCGTGAATGGAAATTCTAAGGAGGACTATCGAGTACTTGAACGCCCTTTTTTTATTTTGGATCGCAGACCTGGTAGTTTAAAAAGAGTCAAATAAATCGGTGAAGTGTCTGATTTTCCGACATGTTTTCATTCCTGGGGATCGGGAAATCTGGCAGTCGTTTTCTCGGTAATTCCCGGATAAAAAAAAACCAGGTAATTGCTAAGGATAGTCTAGGATGTTTCTTATCTCCGATACTATTCTTATCGTAATGGATGAGCTCTTGACTGGATCGACCGTCTGTAGGCCAAACCGAGAATTGCCGTGAATCATTCGCCAACGACCTTGATCTGGCCCGGATCAAAAAGCCCGTTTTGCGTTTGCGTGTCTCCGACATATGACATCTGACGGTCTCAACAGATCTGTCTACGAATAAAAACTAGAATCTTCCACTCAAACGTCAAATTCGTATTTTTGTACGGCTGCTAAACTAGGCGCGATAAAGACGCGAAAACTGTAAGTATTTGTGAATCGCTGCCTGCGGAATATCATCCGTGCTAGGTGCTCTTGCAACTGGATCTATATCGCCGGTTTAATCAAAAGGTGTTAGAAATCGAGATTCGGGAACGTATGTGGAGATGGATTGGGCACACGCTACGAAGAGACGAGAACGAGATTTGCAGAGAGGCGCTTGACTAGAATCTAGATGGCCATCGAGATGCAAGCCCAGAAGCTCCTGCAGCGTAGTATAACCGCTGAAATCCGCACAGTTAACGAAAACCTTGGCTGGCAGCAAGTGAAGACGCTGGCTTCGCCAGTAGTGGAGATCTTTTTTTTAAGTAAGTTATGAAGTAGCATAACTTGCACAATTTTCAACCGATTTTGATGAGAAACCTCTTGATTTTTTGTTTTAAATTAATATTCAAAGTTTTCCTTCTACTGCATGAATTATGAAACCGTTAAGAAAAAAATATTTTTAAAATAAAAAAAATTGAACTATAGGATTACTTAAAAAAAAAAATACGACTCTGCATCGATAATTTTGAATTTTTCTTTCAAAATGCAGGGGGGAATATATAAAGTTTGGAATATTTAACGTAAATTTCGAAAAAAATATCAAATATCTGAAAGATTACAAGACCAAATAACGAATTTCGTAAGATGGGAGTTATTTCACCTTTTGTATTCTTAATTTGATTGAATTTTTCGAGAAAAAAATTACTTGATTTATAGGGAGAAGGAGTAGGCTGTGACCGTTTATGACGTGTTTTTTTTCGGCTGCAAATTTGTGCTCCCGAAAATGAAATTATTCTTGAAGAATTTAGAATTGTGCTCAGCTGAGTTTAGGAAACTATCGCTATGCCTTCCGGACTGGTCCTGGATCATATTCATTCGTGAAAGACGGCAATCTTCGGAGGACTCATTAAGATAAGTGTTTTTCTTTATTATCATTTTCTTCAGTTTAGAATGGTCATTTTGTAAATTATTGAACATTGAATATTTTTTCGAAGTTTGAACGTCTAAAAAAGATTTAAAAAAAGGCAGCCAAGCCAGTTCGGTAGATAAGAAAAAATAAGACAAGTCTAAATTCCATTTTCCATTGAATGTCGCACTATTTTTATGCTGCAAAAGCAATACAATTTATGAACAAATTTTATCAAAAAGTATTGATTGATCAAACCAAGCCTCAAGATATCGAAAGGTAATTACTTTTCTTACCTAAGTATAAGAATTTGATGCAAAAAGTATGTATATCTAAACTTCTTGTTAAATTTTAATATGCTCTTCAGATGTATAGATCTTTACACTTGTCAAAAGTGTCTCCTGATCATATTCCTTTTCCCAACATCCACACCAAAATTGTTTTGCTAGGATGCAGAGGTGACCTCGGTCCTAAAGCTTAAGTTTATTTTCTTTCATCCTTTTCTCTTATTTTCCTCTATCTTTTGACTACTAGGACGTGGTCGGCGCCGTTATTGATGTATAAAGAGAGAGCATCAGTTTTGTTCATTGAGAATATGCTGTCAATCCCAGACACGATTCTTTTGACCTCTGGACAAAATTTATGGCCTCGGTCAATCACGGAGTAGCAACCATTGGCGATGTGGAATTCGTTCTACTGAGCCACGCCTGCAGTTATGGAATCCGAAATGTTTAAGTATTAATGATGATGGAATAAAGTCAAACACAAATGTAACAAAGCAGTTTCAGTAATAGTTTAAGGTGGCATTTCGGGTTCAATGACTAAAGGTGGATGTGAGTAGTCAATCAAGCTAAGCTAAGCTAAGCTAAAAATTACTTGATTTATAGGTTCTGTGCAACGATATAGTATGCAATTTTTTTGTATACAAGCTTTCGTGCAATTCATTCCAGTTTATTTGTTTTTCGCATTATTTTTTATTTTCCCCATGTCCCAACTCCGAGTGACAAAAGAAGGGTTTGAAATTTGTTCCGGCCTTATAAGAAAAAATATATTTCAAATTGTAGCGTAGCTCCAGATATTTGAACTTGTGTACATTTTTTTAGAAAAATATTTTGAGTTTTTTTTAGATATTTTTTTTGCCAAATTTTTCTTCCGGGATACCTATCTAAAGCGTCCGATTTTAAATTAGAAATGATCTTCAGCGATCTAAGTTCTAAGGACCAAGCTGTTAACTAGTGTTTATATTTGGACTGTTCAATTTTGATAATTTTGACCCTTCAACCGCATCAAATTATTTTTGAAAAACATTTAAAAAGTAAGAAAAAAAGTTCAAAGTTAGTCCACAAAGTTGAAATGAAATAAAATTGAGACATAGTTTCATACCTGGTAGCAAATCAAGTTCTGTTCGTTGGAAAACCGCGCCAGGCTGACATGTATCATCCAGTTGCACTTGTTGTCGTTCCTGGTGTCCAGATATACGTTGCGTCCATTGAACAGGGTCTGCAGATCAAAGTCCAGCTCGTTGGCCACCGAACTGCCCCCGTAGTAGCAGGGAGTGGCGAAGAGCACCAGCGGAAACGGGATGTTCTTGATCGGTGCGTACGATTTCTGCGCCAGCAACGGCCCGAAGCGGGTGCCTTTGGCAAACTTCTGTGACGTCACTACGCAACTGGTTCCGTCCGCTCCGTCCATGATGAGCAACCCGTTGGGCACCGATGACCTTGAGAGGTTGAGCGAAGGCTTATCCGGGACCTTGGTTTGACCGGGCGGCAGGAGATAAAACGAGAAAACATTGTTGATTACTTGTTACTTTACAATATGATGGGGGTCGGTAATGTTGTGAATGGGAGAAAACACGATCGTTTCGATCCGTCCATTTGCAAAGTGGCTGCAACATGGGTATAAAAATATTGACTTTTTTCGTCGAGCTGCGCAGAGACCGTCTAATGGTTGAGCAGACTGCGCACATGTTGTCATGGACATTAAAATGCGTAAATTATATAATTTAATCAGGTCAAGCTGCACTTCCTGTCCGAGCTGGCAGTAGGGCTTAAGGCTCCCCACCAGTGGGCGCCCGCTGGGGGTGGAATTTCACTCAACAAATGGGTGAAAACAAACATACTACCATAAATGGTATAAATGAAGGAAGGGTTGGCACACACACTCGGTTTTACTTACATGATCTCCTTTGGCGAATTCTGGACAATTTTGGGTATAATGTGAGGCTCCACATATGTTGCACACTAGTATCATGATGATGGTACGAGCCCCAGGATTTGGTGGTTGTTTTCCGTGGATCGCAGGTTGATACGAGATACGGTTCCGAAACCACAATCAGTCAGAGCAGGAATATTGGAGGACCAGTTTCGTCGACGGCAGCAGACACAGAGAAACAGAGAAAGAGAGATCAGTATCCAGGGATTGTGGTGCTCGTTCCAGATCTTGGTATGTTGGCTGGCTGGCTGGTTAGATTGGCCTGTTGGCGATCGAGGGCCGTTTTTCGTGAAGAGAGTGAGAGTGTTTTTCGCCAGCCAGCTGTCAGGGCAGCACGGTGACTACGGTCTGGGACCCACACACAAAGCCGTGTTGTGTCTGCCCACCACCTAAACCTGCTCACGACGAACGGACGGACTGGTTTTTTGGTAATGCTTGTTGGCGAACCCTCTAGTGTCACGACGTTCGATATTATGAGCAAACGACTTATGTGCGCACGCTAATGTGTGTGCGAGAAAATCCAAGTTGTGCGGAAAAATAAGTCAGAAAATGGATACCACTTTTCCCTGCCCACTTTCCCAAAAGTTGCCAACTTAACCTCGTTCGAACGATAAATTTTCCAACCCACTTAGGGCAGCCTAAACTCGATCGAGGCACGATCTTCCCTGGCAGAAAAAAGGTCGCAGATTATGTTTTTTCGATCACCAGTCTATCGAGAATCGTGACCCCGATCTAAGCCTCCACCAAATGCACTTTCTAATGAGCTCGGCCAGCTTTGGAGTTGGCTCTGATGGCCCCTCGGGGCGACCCCATTGCGCGACCCTTCGGGGGAAAACGACTTTCGTAGGCCAAACACGACCAAACCGAATCGTTTCAGTACCATGAGAAAAAAGCTTTCGCAACTCTTACCTTTTTCGACCAGCTGTACATTATTATTTAGCACTGATAATGCATCAAAACAAATATTTGGTGATAAGTCACTCATAACGGAGGCCTCGGAGCCTGATACGTTTCTTGCTACGCTTAATTACACTTTTTTCCTCGATCGATCGCGCAGCTAGCCAACAATCGTGGAGTGAGAAATAAATAAATAAAAAGACTGAAGAAAACGACCAAAGAGCAGGCGAAAAGTCCGAACTATGGTGAATTCAGTCAAGAAAATACGCTTATACTAATCCAATTTTCCTCTGGCCTGTGTCCTGTGTCTCGACTCGACTCGACAACCCAGAGGCCCCATGTCAGAGTATATTATTACTTAAGCTTAGGCCAGAGCAACCCATCGCACAACTACCTAGGCCCGGTTGCTGCTGGTGAAATATCTATCGCACATCCACGTGCTCGCAGCCTACCATACACAACACATGCTCTCCCTCTATCTCTTTTCTAATGGCTTAAGTCATACAAACAGGCAGACAGGTCCGAAAAGGGTCGTCGTGATTTCCGTGTATGTGGCGGCCTACCATAGCCGTGCCAGAGATAGCCATATCATAGACGTAAGTAGGTACTACACAGGTACCTGCTTGCTTCAAAATAGCAGAAAAAAGTTGGTACATTCTGTGTGTTTACTTGAGCACGGAGCACACGCGCACATTCGAAATAGACACAGAGTCAGTCTCACAGTCAGTCGTTCAGTCAGCCAGCCTGCAAGTATAATTGCAGTCGGAATATGCATGAGCACTCGATCGAGGCGACCAGAATGCATGTTAAAAATCCTTGATAGCTAACTGAAAATGTTCTGTAAAACATTTAGTAATAAAATGCAATTATTTAAATACTAATATCTCATCTTTTGATATTGATTGAATTTTTGTAATAAAAATATCAACAACGATCAATCAAAAGTTGTTGTGGGTTATGGGTTCGAATCCCGGTGTCAGCTATGGATTTTGGATTCGAGCCCCCTTTTCGAAAAATGGAGTTAGATTCTTTAGGAGTGTCTGAGTAACCTTTCTAAGCCCGACAACATGTTTCCTCCAACTGGTATCATTAAGAGATAAGTATCTCATTAAACTTGATTAAACTACAAATTCACCTTGAATTTTCCACCTAACGTCTCTTCTAAGTAGAGTCAACTTCCCACAGCTAAAATGTTTTTCTAAACACTGCAAAAAAAGCTAGAAAAATACTATGAATGATCAAACCAAAGTTAAAACCTAAAGTTTTAGCCTTGCAATTTTCATTCCAGTTGAAACACGTTGAACACCAAATATGAGATGTATCTTTCTTGACTTTTCAGCTGAGGCTGAGACTTAACAGAAATTGATGTTTGTATAAGTTGTCGATTGTTGTCATATGTTGAAAAAAATGAGATCGTATGTTAAATCTTGGATTGGAAACTAAAATAAAAGCTGAAAGATTATTATTATTATTATTATTATTAATATTTATTAAAGACCCTTTAACAATTGTCATTCGGGTCAAGGAAAAGCTGAAAGATCATAAAGATGATTTCTGAAAAAAATAATAGAAACTAAACCCTTAAGCACTGACCACACTGACATGACACTTAGAACAAAAATTCAACCATTTTCTGTCTAATTTTTTGTTGTCAGACATTGTAGGTTCGCAATACCAACGGCAGGTGGCGAACCTGAAAAATTTGACAAAAAAATGCCCTGTAGGAAAAATGGTCCTGTTTAGCCCGATTTTATCGTCTAAATTGCATATTTTATTTTTAAAGTTGGGTGGCATTTCCAAACTGGGATAGCATTTCTTCAAATCGATTGATGCGCACTCTGGAATCGACATTGCGTACTGTTGGAAAAATTATCCAGAAAACGAAATCGAGTGTCCAGTCAGTATGGTCAGTGCCTTAAGGCCAGGCTTGTAAGTGGTCACCATCGTTTGAATTTTTCCGGAGACAACCACCACACATCGTTCGTGACAATCGTGGAGAGCGCAATCGTTTGATCGGAGAGCAAAAAAATGTCAAACGAAATTTTGATCTTTTTTGTGGTTAGTCGTTTGACTGTCATCCCTTTTGCGTAGATAATCGAGATAATCATTCCACATTGTTCGACCAACACATCCAAACATCACCCGGCGCTGCAGAGTGACGAATTTTTTTTCAACAGGAGGGAGTGAATAGAAAAGATTGCATTTGCTTATTGAGTCTGTAAGTTCTGCTGCGTGAAAGAGATAGGCGATGTCGTAAACTGTCGGGAATGATGGTCGTTTGACCATCAAATTATCCCTCTCGTGTACCAAGATACGAAATTTCGTTCGACAATCACACAAAGAAGAATGAATGTCGTTTCGTTTGATGGTAGTCGATTGTTCGGCAAGTTTTCGGTCGCATTCGTTTGATGGCACGAACAATGATACCGATAAAAGCAGGCTGTGCGACTGTCAGAGAAAATGTCGATGGTTTACAAGTCTGCTTAAGGCTAGACAAATGATACAAAATAAGTTACCTATAAAAATTAAAAATGACAAATTTTTATGTCTCACCAAACAAGCACAGCTTGGAATAAAGTACTCATTGCCTGATAAAAATCACAATACAAAATTAGTTTTCAAAACAGACTTCAGACTTAAATCTAAAAGAAATCATATTCTAGATAAATAAATCAGAAAACAGAAATACAATCCCAAATTAAAAATTTAGATAACAAGTATCAATTTCTAAACAGTACTTTAACATTCAGACCAAAATTCAGAATACAGATAAAAAAACTAAACGAGAAAGTGGATTAACTAGAATTCTGTTCGAAAAGCAGATGACAGTAATAATCATATTAACGAAAAAAAGTTTAAATTGCTATTATCCAGTATCAGCGTTCAAAATATGGTATCAGAAATTTGGAGACCCATAATTTAGAAGCTAGATTATTAATATCTATAAGAACATTATTCATATTTCAAACACTGATCATACTGACTGGACACTTGATTTTGTTTGTTGGATAATTTTTCCAACAGTACGCAATGTCGATTCCAGAGTGCGCATCGATCGATTTGAAGAAATGCTATCCCAGTTAGAAAGTGTCACCCAACTTGCAAAAAGATATAGGCAATTTCTTCGACAAAATCGGGCTAAACAGGTACATTTTTCCTACAGAGCATTTTTTGTAACATTTTGCAGGTTCGCCACCTACCGTCGGTATTGCGGACCTGCAAAATTTGACAAAAAAAATTAGCCACAAAATGATCGAACTTTTGTTCTAAGTGTTATGTCAGTGTGATCAGTGTTTCAAATTAAAATTAGAATTTCTACATGTAAACTACCAGCGTATCAGGCCAGCCTTCACCACCTTCTGGATACTGGGCTCGCCGTAGAGTCGCGCGAGCTCATGGTTCATCCTTCGCCTCCACACTCCGTTCTCCTGCACGCCGCCAAAGATGGTTCTTAACACTCGTCGCTTGAATACTCCGAGTGTACGCAGTTCCTCCTCGAGCAATATCCATGTCTCATGTCCGTAGAGAATAGACTGGCCCATAACCAAAAAAATCCTTATAATCCACGCGGCACCCCTTAGAATGATGCCTTTAGGGGAAAAAATGACTTTCTGAAAGTTTCAGGTCATTTGGCCGAAGCATGAGCTGGCGCAAAGGACTTGAAATTTGTATGAAGATTTTTGGCAAAATGTATGAAAAATCGACATACCTTCACTCTTTGTATTCTAAAATGTGTTTCCAGTATGCTAGAAAGCTCAGAATTTCAGGAATTGTAGTTCAAACAATGACAAACAAGTTTGTAGAAGATTGTGACGCGATACGAGTTGACTGAGATGAGTTAACCCCAATTGAATGTGTGATTTTTTTCGCATTTTTTTGATATATCGTTAACGGTGTATGGGCTAATAATCGCACTCACTTGATAGCATCGTCACACAATGCAGCAGTTCATAGTTTTTCAAACCTTTCTTCTAACTTTTTGCAAAGATATTTGTTATCAAATGAACTACAACTTTGTCGAGGATACAAACTTTCTATCTGTTATTCTCACTGTGTGACAATGCGATCAAGTTAGTACTAATAATCCACCTATACACCGTTCACGATATATCGATGAAATGCGAAAAAGATCACACATTCAATTGCGGATAACTTATCACAGTCAACTCGTATCGCGTCACAATCTTCTACAAACTTGTTTGTCATTGTTTGAACTACAATTCCTGAAATTCTGAGCTTTCTAGCATACTGGAAACACATTTTAGAATACAAAGATTGAAGGTATGTCGATTGTTCATACATTTTGCCGAAAATCTTCATACAATTTTCAAGTCCTTTGCGCCAGCTCGTGCTTTGGCCAAATGACCTGAAACTTTCAGAAAGTCATTTTTTCACCTAAAAGCACCACTCTAGGGGGTGCCGCGTTGAAAAAAATGTTGTAAAAATCATCCCATACAAATTTGGGCCAGTCTAGTAGAGAACAACCAATCTAATGAGCACCGCATTTTGTCCACCGCTCGTCGAATAATACATTCTAGCACCACGTGGAACATCATGCAGGATAGACCATCGAAGCCCCCTGCGTTCCATCCATCGTCGCCTTTATCAGTCTGATCAGCTTCCCGGAAAAGCCGTTCTCGTCCATGATTTTCCATAGCTCGTTACGGTCGATCGTGTCGTATGCGGCTTTGAAGTCGATGAATTGGTGGTGCGTAGGGACTTGGTGTTCACGGCATTTTTGGAGCATTTTCCGTAATGATAATATCTGGTCCGAAGTCGGCCTGACGACTACCCACGAATCTGTTTGCTTGTGGCGTTCGGCCAATTTGTCCGGGCCCATTTTGATGAGTTCAGCTGCGATACCATCCTTCTCAGCCGACTTAATTATTTCTATTCAGCTGGCGAATGACTTTCTTAACTTCACTCATCGTTGGGAGTGGTTCCACCTCGTCATTGGCTACGCCGGCGATGTATCTTTCCCCACCGTCTTGTTCTTCAGCATGTGCGCCTTTCAGGTGTTCATCGAAGTGTTGTTTTCACCTTTTGATCACCTCACGATTGTCCGTCAGGATGCCCCCGACCATATCCCAGCACATTTCGGCTTGAAGCCTAAAGCATTTGCGGGATGCGTTGAGTTTCTGATAGAATTTTCGTGTTTCTTGGGAACGATGCAGCTGCTCCAGCTCCTCCTCCTCCAGGCGGTGCTTTTTCTCCTGGAAAATTCGGACTTGCTGTCGGTGATTTTACACATTTCGACGGGTGCTTCTTTGCACTACATCCGCCCGCGCGGCATTCTCTTCGTCCATTACCCTCCTACACTCCTCGTCGAACCAGTCGCTCCGTCGAGTTCGTTCCACATGCCCGTTGACGTTCTCCGCAACGCTGTTGGTGGCGTCTTGATGGTATCCCAACAGTCCTCGAGAGGGGCTTTATCAAACTTCGAGCGATTGCGGGTAGTCTGCCGCGACCTCAGGTTGCTTCAATCGTGCGATATTTAACCGAGGTGGGTGTCGGTTTCGTATGTTGTTCATTACGGAGAGTTTTGGGCGAATCTTCACCATCACCAGACAGAGGGCCTTATTCTGCGAGGCGAATGAAGTGACTCGGAGTCACATTAGTCGTAGTCACGTGAATATAGTCGTGGTATTCCGAGAGGCGACTCACTTTAGGTGACTAGTTCATTGCTGCATTCATTTTAACGTTCCAGAGGCAATGAAGCAGTTTCATCAGGTTCACTATGCGGACTGTCAAAATATTTAAGGACATTTAAAGAAGGTAGGGTGATATTTAAATTCTTGGATGACGTCACATTCACTAAACATTCGAAAATTTATGCTGATAATATAAAACCCAGAGAAAACTAGGCTTTTGAAACACAAAAAACTGATTTGGTTGAATGGCTTTTTTCTTTTGAAACAAAGTAAACATTTTTAACCAAAGGAAAATGCTTTCAATTTATATAAAAACTTCAGCATTTGATTCAAAAGATATTTTGATTCGACTTGCAAAAAGAATAGAAAACTGATATATCGAATTAAATTTGGCTAGTCGTGTGAAAATGTGGATCAGAGTGAACATAATTAGAAGGATTCGGGATGAAGTATGGTAAGTGTAGGTATTTTTTTCTGTATTTTGCCCTCTCAAGCTTTTCAGTCGCAGGCTGGTTCGCCTCTGCCTAAGTGTATGTTAATAAAGAGTGAATATTGAAGATTTTCTATAAGCTTGCATTTTTACAGGACCACGGGCGACGGATGGTTTTTCTTTCTCAAGTGCCTGGCAGCCTAAACCGAGGCGAAAACTGCGCACTCCAAATCCAGTGGTCATGGTCCTCAAAAATTAGGACCAGATGATTCGAACATAGTAAACCAGATTGTGACCCAGAGTTTCATTTGATTGTGAATGAAAATCAATTTAAACTACTCTGTGCATTAGTCCGCAGAGTTCGGCCGGGGCACTTTCAACATTCTAGAAGCCAGTTTTTCTATTTATGAGACAAGAATCTGAACCAACGCACAACAAATAAGAAGACTTTTTCCGAGAATTACCATTTAAGTTATGAATTCTTCCGAAAAATTTAATATACTTTCATTCAATCATTTAGATATTCGTTAATAAATTTTTTACAGATGTTTTATTGAAAAATCTGTTTTAAATGTTTTAAAAAAAATCTGAGCTTGCCTGAATTTGCTTGAATAAATCCAGTCTTCTTCAATTTATAATTGAATTTATAATCTCATTTATTTGAAAAATCACGGCCAATCAGTTTGATAGTATTTGGAAGAAAGTTAATCTTTCCATAATATATTTGAATAGAATTGATTAAGAAATCAAACATTTTAATTATTTTAAATTAATTTTTGTGATCAAATTTGCTCAAAACTCGATCTGGTACCTTTTGAACTCCATAATTGATCAGACCATAAAAACTGCGATAAAAAAAAATTTTAAAACACATGAGAAGCCATACGTAATTTTTTTAATTGATTTCTTTTAACAACTTTGATTAAATTTAAAAAAAAAACGCTATTTTTTTGGCTACTAATACACATGCGAACACGAAAATGTATAACCTTAGAGCTCAATCCCTATTTATGGATTGGTTGTTCATCGAAGTTCATTCGAAAAATGCTTTTGCCCAACGTGCGTGCATACCCAGGTGATGCAAATCTGTTAGATTTTATGTTCAATTTTATTGCAAATTTCTAACAAAAACGAGTTTTGATGGACTTTTAAGGTCATTTTTTGTGTTTGTATTCAGATCCAGCTGATGTAAACGAACATTTGGACATACAAAACATCTCCTCAGCCTTTTTTTGATACCACCTAGGCTATTCATAAAAAATGTGCTTCACCTACCCTTCTATTTTTTTGATTTTTGCCGCTGAGTTCATTCGCAAGCTCCAAAATGAATTATATGAACTGTCAAAAGATATTTGCGCATAAACAAAAATGGATGGCCTGCATAGGAAAAGGTATTTTTTTAAAATTATTTTCATTTCAATTAATTTTAATACAGAACTATCTGTTCTTTTTCCATTACAGCTGTACTGAGGACAACACGACGCCGTAGGAATGTTTTTGGGCTTCCAGGTCAACATAGCGTCAGGTCAGTGAAATTGAACGGTGAAAGAAAGTGATTTTTTATCAAATTATTTTTATTATAAAATTAATACTATTCTGATCTCTCTCCGTTTACAGGTGTACTGAAAACGATACGATGCCGTAGAACGCTGCACTAGCCAACGGAGTAGCGGAACAGTGAAAAAAAAATAACTGAATGGTGGAAGAAAGTGCTGTGCTATTATGCCAAAAACGATAGAGAAATAAAGGATTAAAAACATCAAAAGTTATGTTATTAAAATTACTTTTTTATTATACCAAGAATTCTGCTGTTAGGTAGAACTCCGCCCCTAGATAAGGCTTTTAGTAGATTGTTTCGAAATCGAAAATCTTTGCGCCATGCAATTCAGTGCAGAAGAATCCAACTGTTTAAGATCATTTAAGTAATAAGTTTGAATATTTCAAATATAAGTATTCTTTTTTTCAGCATTTTAGATTTGCTATTCGTTTTTTCTGAAAAAAGGAGTATTTTTTCACCTTAAATTTGTGGCAATAAAAATCTATATCAATTTTTTCAATGATTTTAGCTGCATTTCTCTTTATTTTCTACCGAGTCACTTGCGGAATAGGTTACGACTCCAAAAGTCACTTGCCACCGACTCGAGTCACGCCATTCGCCTCTGAGAATACGGTGACAGTATAAAAAAGTTCATTCAAGTCACCTAAAGTTCATTGAAGTCACGGCATTCGCCTGCTAGAATACGGTGACTCTAAAAAACCAAGTCACTTCACGTCACTCGCCTCGCAGAATAAGCCCCAGAGTGGTCTGAATCGATGTTAGCGCCTCGACAGAATCTGACGTCGATAATGTCTGATAAGTGCCGGCTGTCTATCAAAACATGGTCTATCTGTGATTGCGTTTGGTACGGTTAGCTCCAGGTATACTTGTGTGGGAAGCGTTGCTGTTAAAAGGTACTACGTACGGCCAGTCATTTAGAGGCGCCGTAATCTATTAGTCTGAGGCCGTTTTCGTTGGTTAGCTGGTGCGCACTGAACCTCCCAATTGTCGGTTTGAATTCCTCCTCCTGGCCGACCTGAGCGTTAAAAACCCCAATGACGATCTTGATATCATGTTTTAGGCTAGTGGTCGCATTCACGTTCATCTTTGTCGTCACCGGTACTTCCTCACCAATGGCTGTGCACGATGATGGTGTTGATGTTGAAGAGAAGAAAGTGTACCTACCATTACTAAATGAACTGAGCTTAAATCCTTTAGATGAAACTTGAATGGAAACAAAAAAATGATACAGAAATATTGAAGAAAAATTGATTGCGCCAAACAGACACCAGTTCAAAGATCTAGAATACTGCAAGTCTTTAATTTTCAATTAAGCAGGGAAAAGTCCATGTATGTATGAATCCCCCTTGGGTTTGTGGCAGCGCCGCGGTTATGGCCAAGAAGTTGGTTTTAATTCAGAACCATGCTCCCGAAGGCATAAAACCTCTTCACTTTTTACTTCGTGTATTTTTCATAACTATTTTTCTTCATAATTTGTAATATTGAATTATCACATAGTTTCTTTTTAACACAATTTCAAAGATCTAGTTCGTTTTTAATTATGTTAGAAAGTCCTCTAAACTGACTTTTAGGTGAACTTCCAATTGGCGTTTGAAACTAATGTTCCTGATGAGTTTTAAGTATGTGGGTGAATCATTGTAGGTATTTGATTTTACTGAAATATCCGGGGGATCTCTTCATTTTCTCGGTGTTAGCTCTTCTTTGTACTATCTGATGCGGGAAATGTTGGTTGTGGTGGAAAAGTGGGTTGTGCATCATGTTGTGGATCTGAACTACGCTTTGCAATTCTCTTAGCGCAGCTATTGGTAGAATTGACGACGGGGCGTCTCGGTATAAGTTTACCGTTGAGAAGAGTCTGAGTCGTTTAAATATCTACTGCTTTAAGGCAACGATTTTGCAATACTTGAAGTGGTTTTAGAATTTAGATCGTTCTTCCTTGCAGTTCCTCAGACGGATACAATATTTTGCAACTTAAATTGTACAAATGCGTGGTATAAATAAGTTATCTGTTTGGTGGGTACAAACCAGGATATCTTCCATATCACGCTGTGTATAGCAGCGCTAAGCTCCTTTCGTAGGCGCTCTATGTGCTTGTCCCATTTGATCAATTCGTCGGTACTTGTACGTTTTGACTTGTTCAATGACTGTTTAGCCAACATGGAGCTGATTGTGAGTTTCAGGCTACCGGCTTTTTGATTGAAAGATTACACATTCAGTTTTCTCCAAGTTGAACGAGAGATTTGTAGTGAAGGAATTTCGATGAGTATCCAGATCTTTCGACATCTGAGATACAACGATCCTGACATCGGAGTGCTCGTAGGACAATGAAGTGTCATCAGCAGAAAGTCTTGGTTTGCCATATAAATGTAGTTTATTTATGCAAATCACTGACATATACACACAAAACTTTCGAGGCCGGAATTTAGCAAAATTTTGCTCAAATTTGACCAGCTAGAAACTTAGCAATCAATTTAGCAATATTTTTTAACTAAAATTTTAGCAAACAGGAAAAAAGTTAGCCGCCGCAGTTTTTACTCAAATTTCTAGCAAAAACCGGAGAAAAAGATTTCCCGGATCCGTAATTTAATGTTTTGTTATTTTTTCTCTGGAGAATCAGGGGAATGTTTGATTATTGAATAGAATACACAAATTTCATTCACTTATTATTTATTTTTCATATTTTTAAATTTTATTTTCACACTTTTCGTAAAATGGAAGTTCCGATCCTGGGAACGCATGCCACCTTCATCAAAGAAAGCACCGGGGTGTTTGCCGGATGCAGCTTGTTGAAATTCCAGTTGTGGTTCTTCTTCATTGCCGGACTGTTGCGGGTTTCATGTTGCAGTTTTAACCTGGTAGAAAAAAAAACAAACACACAAATTAGTAATTAAAAAATTGAAGAATCTGAACACATTAAGATCGGACCTTACCTGTAAGCATTCGGTGTTGATTCAGCTACAATTTCGTCGTGGAGTTGGCCACCACAAGAACCACCACCAACGAACATCCGGAACCGCACTTAATCGCGACAGCTTTTTGTTTTTCTCCCAACTGGCGCGGCGGCTGCTGTCTGTGAACAAAGCGGCTGAAAAACCTTCGTTTTACTAAAATAAAGTAAAATGACCTTTTTTATTACTAAAATGAAGTAAATGTAGCTTTTTGCTAACTGAACAGTAAAAAAATATTTTTGCTAACGGAAAGTAACAGCGAAATTTTGCTAAGTGGAGCCCCGAAAGTTTTGTGTGTAGGATAAACAGAAGGGGTCATAAATTGCTGCCTTGAAGAACTCCAACGGGAAGGTTACCAATGTCACTTGATGACTGATTGATTTGGACAAACTGCTTTCTGTTCGTATGGTAGTTAGTGAGAAGAGAAGTCTTCGAAGCTGAAATGGTCACTTTTTGGCAAAATAAACATCAATTAAACAAAGAATACCAACTTTAGGTGTATCCGCCAGTTGGCCATCAGAATAATTTCCGCTTACTAAATTCAAATTTTCAGTAGATTGACCTGGTCCTTAAGCTTCTTATCAAATTATTCAAGTGTCTTATAAGTATACATTCCACTCCAGTCAATAAAAGTCTCGAATCACTTAATCTCTAAGCCTAAAACACGCGTAAGGTTAAGGCCCTTATTTTCCCTACTTGGAAATGCATAAGGAACAACCTATGTGAGTCCGGCTTTTAACAGCGAAAAAAGTTTAATCTGAACTAGTCTAATGTACATATATTAACTGAATTTGAAGTGGAGGTTTTGGAATCTTACTAAGAGCTTCTAAATTGGAAACTCAATATTGTATGTCTAGATACAAAAACTTAATTCTGAATCCGTACGAACCATCTGATTTTCAAAATCTATAATCTAAAATATTTTTGGAATTTTTTATTTTGATTTTCTTTTTCTTTGCGAGATTTTAATATAAGTCCCTACTATACTTTAGAAAAATGCGTTATAATTTCAAAAACATATTTTTTTCTGATCTGAATTCCCTTAGTTTCATTTCTGAAACCTAAAAATAAATGAATTTCTGGAAAACTCATCAATTTTACTTGTAAATCGGTCAATCCCCCCTTTTTTATTTAAAAAAAATCATATTTTTGAAACAGTCAGATTAAAAAAAAAACAAGTTTATATGGATTATTATTTCCAAAAGATACGTTAGAAACGTAGAATACTATATTATTTTTCCATTTTCAGAGCAGCAGGGGGGATATAGCAGCTTGTTACGCTTAGTGGATTTTGAATAGAAAATATGATAAAAATGTGTTACGAAGGGGGAGGGGATTGAAAATGATCAAAAATTGCGTTACGTAAAAAAAAGAAAAAGACTCCACCCTCCCCTAATTATAGATCAATTTAAACATGGCGAACGAAGAAAACTTGATAAAATTCCTCAAAAGTTCAAATTTACTTAACAAAAATGTAAATTAAGAATGTAATTTTAAATTTTCTTTTACAAGAAGAAGAAGGACCATATTAGGAGGATCGTTGGGAACACTGGTTGGTAATGGACGCGTTGTTTTTCCGTGAAATTTTAAAGTTAATTTAAATCAATTTCGGCCGGGTTTAAGTAGTTTTCTTTAGTGGAACCAATAAGTGAAGAGTGCTTTCTTTATTACATCATGAAGATTTTAATAACCATTTGGTGTTTTCGGGAAAATCTTAAATTTTGGTTGTGCCGTTTCGCTTCAAAATTTTGAGACGTGAGGTTAGCTCCTCAGGAAAGGGAAGCATTCCGCTACGGTGTGATTGTGTTCGCGAGCCGACGTGTTTTTCTTTTTTTGTTACCGCGCGTGTGTTTTTCGGCTCAAGATGGGTCGGGGCGACATGTATTTTTCGGGAATGTGGGACGAGTTTTTCTAGTTGAGAGAATTCAAAGTTTATTCTTATGAGGCGAAGCTGGAATCGTCGAAGAAGGGGAAATAATGAATGTGTGGACGAGTATCATCATGTTGAGCTAGTTGCAATCTAGCTCCAATTTCAATGCTGTTTCTTCTAGTCTGGTCCCTGTTTCAGATGGAATTTCGAAAATATCCGAAGTTAACCCGAAGCTAAGTATACTTTTCATAATCAAGCATACATGCATATTATAATCGACCCTTGGATTAAACTCGTATACCACCGTCACGGTTTTGTAACGCTTAAGCGTAACGATTTAGGTCGGGCGTTAAGCGATTTGAGTGATTGCGTTTTATCCGGCGACATAAATCTTTCGGTCAACGATAATTAATACTACATTGTAATTTATTTTTTTGACTAAATGAAAATATTTTGTCTCAAAACATATTTGATTGACACCATTCACTAACATGCGCCAGTTTAAATAGATTTCAAGTACCAGTACTAGCACTATTTTTCCTATATAACTAAAATGCAGTTGGCAAGATTATAGTGGTTATGTACAAGATGTTGATGTGTGTGGAGTTCAAAATAACATATGTTCGATTATTAATTGATTTCAGATCCTTTGTTTAAATTGATTTCGGTTCGCCAAAAATATGCAAAGGCTTTATTTTTTAACCTTTCCATGCCGTTCGCAAAATATCCGTTTCGGGGAAATTTGAGTTATAGTTTGATTTCGTTCTCCTGGCTGTAAATGTTAACCGATTTTGATGATTTTATATTCATTGTGTAGGTAATTTGTTCTTATTACTCAACATTTTAAAATAAAGTCGATATGTATTACCAAGTTATCAGAAACTGGTTCAGAAAGTAAAAAGTCCGAAAAATCCATTTTATTTTTAAAATGCTCATAACTTTTGACAGCTTTTCTGTATTTAAGTGTTTCATTGATGTTTGAAATCGTCAAGAATCCATCTATCCGACAGTGTATAGATATGTTGGGGTCCAATGAAAGTTTTGACCGCTATATCAGATCTTCCGGTAGAAAAAAATCTAACTTTAAAAAAACGATATCCAATTTTTGCTTTGCTTAGCTGTATTTCATTTCCCAATGAACTGATTTTCAAAACTCAAATTTCAATTTTTTGACGTTAATTTGATCATTATTTTCATAGAACATACTTGGTCTGTCAAAATTCCAAGTTCTTCAGTATATTGGAATGATGATAAAGAGATTTTAAATGTGCGCTTCG
Source organism: Uranotaenia lowii (assembly GCF_029784155.1). Taxonomy (NCBI): domain Eukaryota; kingdom Metazoa; phylum Arthropoda; class Insecta; order Diptera; family Culicidae; genus Uranotaenia; species Uranotaenia lowii. The sequence goes on from NC_073693.1 coordinate 328,311,990, forward strand.
GGTCATATTGACCCGAACGGCATGGGAAGGTTAAAAGTTCTATTTAATAGTATTTATTCATTCTAGGAAAATGTAACAAAAAAAACTTGCATACCACACTTGTTACACTTATGATTATTCGTCTGCAACAGGGTCAAAACTTTATATTCAACAGTGCATTTAACTTTGATTGATTAAAGATTATATTTCTTACGCTCATAATCATTTAATTTTATCTTTTACTGCAAATTTATCATAAAGAATTGTTTTTAGAATTTTGCTTTTGATATTTTTAGTATGTCATAATGTGTATGTATTCCTTTTGGCGCTAAAATCTTTTAGAATGGAAAAATTCTAAGGATTTTGGTGCTGTATTAATAATTTCTCTGCTCTTTCAAATCTTTTCAAAAGCGGGCAATGGCGCTATAACCATGGTCGATGACCTGAGATGAAGGTACAGGGATCCAGAACTAAACAGTGTATAATGATTAAAGAAATTTCTTTAATATTGTATTGTTGAATTTTGGACTCCATGTAGAAAAACCTCATTTCCATCCCCTGAAGGAAGAATCGCAAGGCCCAACACCAAGGAGCATAGAAATATCTTAGCATCTATGCTCCCAACGAATAAATATAAAATTAACATGGGAACGTATGGTACTGTTGTCCACGTTTCTTCCTCCCCTGGTTCCAGTCGTCTCTGCGTCCAATACTGCACAGTGGGCCCGGCCTTGATAAGATGAATAGTAAATGTATTTTTACTATTCACCGGGATGCTGACAAGATCTGGCTGTGTACGTATCATAAGCACAAGAAGAAGAAGGACCATATTAATTAAAATCCCCTCTAAATAAACAAAATAGAAAACAGAAATAGAAAAATCAGCATTCCAGTTGTGAATCCTAAGTTTGGAAACATTTAATGAATTTTAAGTCTTTGTTTTGAAATCTGATTTAGAGCTCTCAAACTGAACTTCGAAACCTAATTCTGAGTCTGAATACGAAATCATGATTCCTGAGTTCGAACAAACAATCTGTTGCTTGATTCTAAATATCAAATCTGACCTATTATTGTAGTTAAGAACTTTCAATATGATCCTTACTTTTCAGATTAAAATATGTTTCTAAATTTAAAAAAAAATGACCTGACCCCTGTCATTTCTATGTCTAAAAGTCTTAGCTTCATAAATCATCAAGAAACTTTGCGCCTGAAGTGCAAATAGAACTTACATTTCAATCCGCCTTAGTACACCTCTGCGATCGATCGTATTTTGACTTTTTGGCCCTTTCAAACACAATCTCAATGCCATTAACTACCGAACCAACACAGGATGGAATCTCTCGGATGTACTTGTGGGATACTACCAGGTCCCACTAAACCGCAATACCTAGTATCTACTGGTAGTTGTACTATAGCGCCCGATCGAATCAAGAAGGGTGCACTACCATGTGCGCAGAATTTCCCAGCTCTACGCGCACCTGTGTTTGTGTGTAAAGCATGGATCAATGAATGGTTGGTTGGTTGGAAAATCCGTGGGTGGAAGAGCTGGTGGAAACCAGTAGCGGAGGAGCGGGTGGTTGAAAGAAGGGGGGGATCAATGGGAGATACCTACTACTACCTACTGGTGGGAAGGCCAAAAGAAGGTGAGAGTGAATAACAGGCTACAACAATGTAGTGAAAGATCTCCGTTTCAGAAGGACCGAGAAAAAGCTTACCACCCATCAGCTTTCGACATAGTATGTAGGTACATTTCGCTGTAGTTGTTACGATTGGGTGGGAAAATGTGGTGAATATAAAGCAAACCTTTCGGGAAATTTCGAACAGCGGAAAATCTTCCATATGACAGCGCGTTACTGAGTCGATCAGATTTGATCGAAAAACGATCATTTCTAATTAGGTTTCGAATTTACGATATGTATTTGTAATTAAATATCTTATAAATTCAATAAGTTTATATTACTCAGTATAGAAAAATGTCATGCGAGAATTTTAAAGTAGATTTAACAGTTCAAGCCTGAGAGATTCAGTGATTAGCAGGCTTACGATCGGTGCCTTTCTTGTTCTATTTTGAATTTTCCAAAAATAAATAGAATTTTGATGAAACACAAAAAAAGGTAGTCGAAATTCCAGCACACAGATACTTGTCGAGTTTCGTCCTTTTGTTTACGAAACCTTGTTATTAGTATAACATGAACTTCTTTTCTTCTGGCAAAGGGGGTCTTTTACAACCCCCTCACTTTAGGAATTTCAGTCCAGTGCGTATTCCATTTTATACCTGCAGCGTTGTGTTGCCCCAATCTTCACTCTTAACCCGTCGCCATTCTTTGATCAGTTGATAAACGTTGATAAGCGACTCTATCGTGTAAGTTATTTTGATCTGGTTTCAACTACTCACAGAACAAGAGACGTAACTCTTGCACCAGAAAAATCATTTTCTAAAGGGTCCTTTCGAGCATAGAACATCCATGTCCAATCTGAATCCTACAACGAAGGAGGATATCGGAAAGGAAACATCTTTTGCAGGAGATGCAGGATGTATGCGCAGATCTACCCGAACTGGAGGGTTTCCAAAACCATTGGATCTTGTGTGCTGGCAGACTACCCACTGAAGCATGGCAGCAGCTTGGTTCAAATGAAATTCGATGCCAGTCTAGTTTTAGCGATACATAAGAACCACCGACCATCGCACACCAGTTTGGATGGGGAGCAGCCTTTCAGCCTCCTTGATGGGGTTGAATCCACCCAAGGAATATTTAAAGGAGGTAGTGCCGAGGCAGCCTTGCTTTAGTATTAGTACCGCCTGTGACGTCACTGTTGCCAATAATCCTTAAATTTATCTGAAAATTTTTCCTTTTTTGTTAGCAATTAAAAAAATTTGAAGATTTTTTCAACTTTGAAGGCACACATTTCTAGAAATATTATTGTTCTTCAAGACAGGTACTAAAAAAGTTGAATGTAGTAGTTGTTTTGCTTTAATTCAGACGATTGAAGTTGCTGAGGCATCCTAACTCAAATTGACAAAACTTGATAATTTGTTCAAAATTTTGCTTATAAATGTTGAAATCAGTTAGGTTTGAATCGTTGATAAAATAAAATAACCAAAAATAGTATTTTTCGAATCCAACCACAATCTTGTATGGAATTTAGTAAACCAAAGTTGCAATGGTTTTATTGGTGTTAATTTTTCTAAATTAGAAATTCATATGGTACACCATGTTAGATTCAAATCATGACAATGAGGTGCACTGCCATAAACTACCAATCAGACCTTTTGAAAGGGGAAAATTATTATTTTTGCTCGTTTCACATAGAGCATGACTGGGCATTCAATAACAAATTCAAGAATAATACTCACTGCAGTCTATTAAACACAAAGAAACCTCATAGCACAATCAACTAGTGGCCTTACAACATAATCCGAATCAAATTGGATTCTAATTTAGTTCTTTAATGTGTTTAACTTTGAAATTTGAGTTCTACCAGTATAAACCTTCGAAAGCTTGGCAACAGTGACGTCACGAAAAAAATCCAATATGGCTCTCGGCACTACCTTCTTTCAATATTCCTTGGAATCCACCATAGAAATTTTGACGGTTTAAACAATGGCTCATGAATAGAAATTCTGTGTACCTAATCAGTCTATAAGAATGTCTGTTTGACTTCTATGCGAAGACCTCCTTCTTATCATATATCTCAGAATAGATATTCAGATTGAATTCACTATTAACACTTATGTAATTATAAAAATCGGTTCTTATTCCTCACAGTTACTATGAGCTTTTATTTGAAATATCAATATCTGAAACAGGAAATCGTGGGAAATAAAATTATTTTCGATGCTAAACGGCTTAAAAGTGCATAAAACATCTAGAATTGATGCTATTAATTTTTTTTGTCGAAAATCACTTTTTATGGATTTTTGGAACATCGGTGGCATATGAAATGTTTAGAAACTGAATTGTGAAATTAATCCCAACCAGCTGCAAACCAAATATATTACCGATTTTGATGTTTATAAAGCATCTGAAACTTAATTTTGACTAGGGTGGTATATAGAATAAATTGAATAAAAGTTTCAAATGTAAATGATAAATTTCACCTAGCTTTGAACAATAATGATATTAAAAAAAAACAATACGACAAAAGAGGCGTACATTGCCGGTCAAAAATTTGGGATCACTCCCTCAAAAACATGAAAATTTAGATCTCAGATCTCAGTCATTTTATGACATTTTCAAATTCTTTTGATCTCTTTCGAGAGATCATAGGCAAAACTTTCTTTGTATGTTTTTGACCAAATGTTAATAATGAGTATAACTTAAATTTAGCTTAAAGTTGGGACATTTTCTAAAGAGGGATCTCAACATTCAAACCTGATCATCTCAGGGTGGGGTGGACCGAAATTCAAAATTCGAATTACATTCGAATCCTTTTTTTATACTTATCGAAACACATTTGTTTATTTTTGTGCAAAAAAATTAAAATGTACATGAAATATATAAAATAGCTACTTAAGTCATCGTCCGGAAGGCTAACATAAGTTTTAAAATGAATCTGAAGTTGTGATACGTAAATCATAAGATTTGAAAATTTTTACTTTCAATAACTATTTCATATTTCAATAACTGGTCATAAGCTTTCAAATAAGCTAAACCGATCTGCAATAACTTGTAAAACAACAAAGTTGGGGTCAAAACATATTTGCATGTTTTTTTTCAACGGTCGGCCTCTTTGGTCAACATCATCAGGAAATAATCAAAATTTAGCTAAAGGTTGAATGATGTCAATCTTCAAAAATATTTCATCTAAATATCTATAAAGCAAGTTCAACTCATGAACTTCCAAATCAGCAAACAAGACGTTGATTGATAACAGAGATACGCGTGAAATAAGAATGCACGTTTTAGAAGACTGATTCCAAACTTTTGGCCGTTGCACCATACTACGGTGTGATCCCAAACTTTTGGACGATGACTACGATGACTACGATGACGATGACGCTATTTTATATATTTCAAGTACACTTTCATTTTTTTTTGCACAAAAAATGTGTATGAAAAAAAGGATTCGAATGCATTTAAAATTTTGAATTTCGGTCCACCCCACCCTGAAATGAACAAGTTTGAATTTTAAGATCCTTCTTTGAAATTTTTTTCAAATTTAAGCTAAATGTAAGTCATTCTCATTATTAACATTTTGACAAAAACATACAAAGAAAGTTTTGCTCACGATTTCTCGAAAGAAATCAAAAGAATTTGAAAATGTCATAAAATGACTGAGATACGGCTGATAAAAAAATTCATGTTTTTGAGGGGATGATCCAAAACTTTTGACTGGCAGTGTGCATGACAAAAAATGACAATAATGACAGAAATAGCTAAAATTATTAATAAAAAGTGACAAATACAAGAAAATCCAAAAAAATGCCCAAAATAACAAAAATTATAAATATTATAAATTGAAGAATTACAAAAAAAAATCTTTTAAAATATCAGAAATTAAAAAAAACAAGGGTTACTGGCTATTTTTCGTTATGGACATCCAAACTTCGGTGATTGATGATTCTCCCGGCTTTTCTGGTGTTTGATGAGAAAACATGACGAATGAAGGAATCAATGAAAGCCCTCAATTTCTTACAACTGTTAACCAAGACATAACAACTATAATTAAATTGAAGCTTAGTTCTTTTAGAAATGGGACACTTTCTTTTGCTGATAGCTCATTTACTAGTAGTATATTAGCAGATATCACAGCATTTTGTTGCCTGAGAAAATTACTAACCGACCTATTTTTTTCAAAATTTTAAATTCACGCGTTTTTGAGATATCTATGATGCAAGAGAAAAAGAAAAAAAAAATCTGCACAGTTTCCTTAAAAAAACCACCATTATCAAATTTATAGCTTACAAAACCGTTGATTATTCAAAAAACTACTGTGTGTTTGCAAGTATGCAAACACTGTCAAAAATGTTCACAATGTTCAAATCAAGCATTTTATTGAAGCACATGATCGGAAACTACAGTTAAGGAACATTAGGGAAGTCAAGTCCATACCAGATTTTTTTAATTTTTAATAAGCAAAAAACTAAGTGTAGATCGCTGAAATGTCCAGTAAATTTTTTCTCTGATAAGCTGAAAGCAGTGCCTCGTTATGAGTCATGCAAACTTAACCTAAAACAACAATTTTTTACTAGTTTCAGAGCTCGTCAGCTGTATAGCCGATACCGAGGCTATGAAACAGATGATTTCTGATTCACCGCAAAACTTATGAAAAACCCTATATCTAACAAATTCCAGCGTTTGAATCCCATAGCATGTCTGCTCGTGGTAAGGTCCCTAACACATTACGGGGAAGTCGTCTACTACCGGACACTTAAGGTTTTTAAGCAATAACTTCAAAAATAGATTTTTGTAAATATTGGTTCCTCTACTGATTTGAAGAGTATCATTATTATGATCACTTAACTATATTAGAAAAAAATTAATTTACAACATATTCATGTGGTAAGAGAAATCATTTCATGTTATTTTTCACTGATTTCCAAAAGTGTTGTCTATGGCCGGACACTACGAATTACTTCATCAAAGTTGTCACCAATGGCACAAAAACGTAGCCAAATGACTGAAATCACTTGCATAGGTCTTGTGAGTATGCGTTTTCCAATACTGAACGTTCTTTGAAGCCAGTCATAAATGTTTTTTTTGACAAATCAGAATGAAACATTTGTTTCGAAAAAACTAGAGAAAATTTGTCTTTGACCGGACAGCAAAAATCTTAATTTTCTCAGAGGACCAAAATAGTTTCGTTATTGAATCCTTATCTTCTGCTAACTATTTGAGGGTGCTCTAGAGATGAAAAAATGGAAGTTTCAAGTTGAAATCATCTATAATTTTAAATATATTCTTGTCCTGTCATAGACAACAACTTGGTGTCCGGTCATAGACGAATTGCATTTTTTTTAATTTTCCTAATATTTCGTTTGAATTTCCGTTTTGTTTATCTCATACCTACTGTAGTCGAAAGATAACCAATCAACGATGTCGTTCATGTGCAGTTCGAATTTTACAAGCCGAAAAAACTGACCACAATACAAATGCAAAGTTTAGACGATCCTCTCCGTACTACTAGGCAAAAGCTTTTGATGCCTATCATTGGTTTACCTTTTTAGATTGGATTACCATATTTCTAACACCCTATCAGGCTACAATTTACTTTATTTTCATGGCGTTGAAACATTATTAGGATATTGTGTTTTCGAAAAATCTATGCTGTCCGGCCATAGGCGATGTCCGGCCATAGGCGATGTCCGGCCACAGACGACTTCCCCCTAAAGTATGTATTTGCTGTTTTTTTCGTATAGAATACGATGGTTTGCCAAGATTCTGCTCCTGTGGAAAAAAACAACAATTTTCAAAACGTTTTTGCTGTTTTCAAAGCCTCAAAAAAAGAAATCTTGTGATGGTTTTACCTCGCTATTGTCTGGTTTTACCAGCAGAAATTCCTTTGAAAACGCATTTAAGTGGCTCAAAAATAATCAAGTTTTGTTAATTTCGAAACAGTTGTATCCACTAAATTGCCCTCAGTTTCTTTTAAAAGAGAAGTATTGGGCCGAAAAGTAGCAGATATTGAAGATGGAAGATACAGCCACCTAGAATACAGTTTAGGCGAGGTAAAAGTTGGAAAAACTGATCAATATCATGACTAGAAAAAGTGTGCGCCAGCCGATGAGTGATTCCAAGAATGAAGTAGACATTTTTTTTTACAAAAAACGATAAATTTTTTTTTTAAATTTTTTCATGAATAATCATAAGATTACCTTCATTTTCTTCATAGAAAGTATTTCGATCAAACGAATGGTCTTTGAGATACACGCATTCGAAAGTGTCCCATTTCTAAAAGAACTTAGCTTTATACACATTTTTCAACGACTTTTCAATATTTTATACCAAAATAGACGGTTCTTCTTCAAATTTTAGCAGATGGTAGTTAGAATTGTACACTAACATCCAACAAAAGTAGAAGCTGTTCATTGTTTTTCTCCGAAAATTCAACACATTTTGCAAAAATATTTGCAAAAACTAGTTCTGCTATCAAGATTTTAAAAATTTCAACGATTTGGGAGTTTTCTTGAGCCAAATTACAACTGTTGAAATTTTAGTTGCCATAAAATTATAAAAAAAAGAAATTCGCTTACAATTATTTGAAAATATATTGAAGAAGGTAACATTTTGTTAATTTTTTTATTTTTTTTTTGGTTTTGTAAGCAAACCGTATTTTGATACCCTTTTTTGAAGCTACAGCCAATAGTTGAACATTCAAGAAACTATAGTTTGTGTGGGAAGCTTGTTAAAAAACTATGACGGTTTGAACAATTCGGCTTTTTAATTCAAATCAATGAAGCATTAGCTAAAATAAAAAAAATCAGAATGTTCAGAAGTTTATTGAACATTTTCAAAATTTGTCTTATTTTTTCTTAAGTTCTCAGATTGCAGAAAAAAAACTCTTTTAATAAGTATAGCAATTGAATGAAACGACCATAAAACAAAAAAAAATTGCATTCGATATAAAAAGTGGAGAGCTTAAAAAAATTCGAATGAAATTTGAGTTGAAAATTTGAATTTTGTATTCATTGACATATACTATACGATAAACTGAACTGTCACGGGAAAAATAAGGCCTTAGGCGATTGTACAAGTAGGTTTTTCCAAATCATTTAGTTTACATGTCTTTTACTAGGTATTTTTATATGTTTTAGTTATTTTCACATGTTTTAGTCATCCGTTTTTTACTTTATAGACATTTCATTTTTGTTACTAATGAAAGACCCATCCTATTGAAAAATCAAGTCAACGGTACCTTATAAATATGAAAATTGTTAACATGTGAATTGGAGCAAATTGTGAATGTTTTTTTTCATATTAAATCGGTTTCCGGCAACATTTTTCGAAATAGCACCAGATTTCGACGTTTATGAATATTTAGGTACATCCAATATCGCAATCAAGGTTGCCGAAATCACAGAAAAATCTGTAATTTCACAGAATTTTGAGCAAATTTGCATCACAGAATCTGTGTCACAGAACACAGAATTTTGAAATTTTCACAGATTTCACAGAATGTTTAAATTTTTAATGGATTTCCGAAATTTCAATTTTTTTGGACAGTATCAAATTTAGATTTCTTACTTTGAATTGGAAAAGTATGATAAGATTGGTAACGGTAATTGATTTTGCCCAACAAAAATGTGTGAAAGACCCAATTTCTCATGAATTTTCTAGGAAATTCAAGAGAAAAGCTTCACAGAATTTCATCACAGAATTTTTGGGCAAAATCACAGAAAGTCAGAATTATTTTTTTCAAAAACACAGAATTTATTTCGGCAACCTTGATCGCAATTCCCTTCTTTAACACATTAAGGATCGCAAAGAAATCTAAGCCCGAAAACACCAAAGTTTGGCATTCTCTCGAAGAAACTACTGGACCAAATTCTACAAATTTAGTGTCTTCAAGTGTTGTTTACAATTTTGTAGAATAAAGTTTGTATAAAAAATGTATCACATTGGAGTTATGCTTCTCAGTAAAGCACGCACGCGTCAAACAAAAAAAAAACGAGATATCGCGTTGGTCCGCAATGTGTTAGGGCAGCGGTCGGCAACCTTTTGAGACAGAAGAGCCAAAAATTGCAAATTAAGGAAATGTCCAAGTTTCAAAGAGCCGCAATTTATTTTCTACATTGCATCCTGATGTTAACTCAGTTTTATTATCCTTTTTCATAACGCCACAGATTTTCGTTGTTTTATTGGCAAACGGAAGCGATTTTCTAATCCATTCATTTTCATAACGGGTACAGCTTAGTAACGTTGAAATTTTGGCGATTTACCATTGTGACCTGATAGAATTTATCATTTTAATGGTGCAATTCTTTTCTAACACCTATTCCCAGATGAAAAATAGACTTTCGATGTGTTCTGTTGAAATATTAAAAAGAAGCATTGAAAAATTAAATATCATAAAATTGCATACTACAAGATGTAAATTGATATAAAAAAACTATACGAGGGTTTGTCATTATTATTTTTCTTCAAATTCTACAAATAAGCCTTAATTTTTTTTTTTTGGTTTTGAACATCCGTTAAAATCCATTGCGGTTCATTTGTTTGTTATGAGCATAAAACTATCATTTTAAATAGATCAATATTTTCCCGGCCTTAGAATAAATAAACCAACAAATTTTAATTCATAAATGCTCATTTTATGGATTGAAAAAAAATAGTCAAAATTTGACAAAATTTAATAATCGCTCGCGAGATGTGGTCTTTAAAATGTGGCTATAAAATTCCTTTTAATTTTTTTTCATTACAAGCATTCCGCTTCAGCTCTCTAATTCTCATTTTGATTTCTGATAAAATTAAAAAAAAAGGTTTCTAAAATTATGTTTTTCGATAACGAAAATTTAAGTTTGAATTCTCAATTCTGTTCAAAATCGTAAGCCTTCCGAATTGTTTCTTCTCCATACTAATGAAATCTTTAAAAAAATGTCTAAACTTCTGAGCCTGAAATACATCATGGATTCAGATTGATCCTTCTGTCACAGTTTCTATGAATTCTAACCACAAATTAATTTTTTTTATATTTTTATACAGTTAGTGATTTAATTTAATCTAGATATTTGATTTTTTTCTAACAGATATTTTAATTTGTTCAATGAATTCTTAGTTTTCACTTGCAAATTAGTAATGTTAAACATTATAGGAATTTGTTGGCGGTCCCCTGGCCGAAAATGTTAACCAATTTTAATGCTATAAGATTCGTTGTGTGAATAATTCATTCTAATTTTTCCATATTTTAAAACAAAACAATTTCAGATATTTCAAACAGTCAAAAAAATATTTTTAAAATACTTTTGATTCTTGACAGATTTGCTGTATTTCAGTGTATCTTGGATTTTTGGAATCGTCAAGAATAGATTCAACCGATGATGTAGAAATATGCTGGGGTTCAATGAAAGTTTTGATAGCTATCTCGGATCTTCCATAACAATAATACACCTTATATAATAATAGACATCTAACTTTGGCTTTGATTCGCTGTATTTCATTTTTCAATGAACCGATTTTTAAAACTCCAATTTCAGTTTTTTTACGTTATTTTGATCATCACTTCAAAACCACCAACAAAACCAAAACCAAAATTCTAATGACTTAGAAATCAAAATCAACTTTTATAACGAAAAGATATTTTAAACATAATTGCAGACTTAGGAATTAGGATGAGAATTAAAAAAAAAAAAAAGACGTAAAAGTTGTGAGAAGATATATATTAATTTATAGAAGAAAATTCAAGGAGTTCCCTCTTAGCCTTCGTCGGTGTCGGACGTGTTCCACTCGATTTTTTCGATAAAGTGTTGTGCAGCGCGCGGTGATGAGCCCATCACCGGGTGACCATCCAAACCGGACCATTCCGGAATGGATGGATCCCCAAAATTTGCACGGTCGGTTATATTACCTAACGCTTCAAGGTAAAGCTAAAGAACTTCCAAAAAACCCGTTCTTGATTGGACGTTCCATCGAGAACTTTGCGGGTAAAATTGAGGGCGCCTTTTACGAAAAATCTCGGAAGTGGTACGTGCTCAAGATAAGGAACAAGGACCAAGGAAGAAAGCTGACAACATTATCAACTCTACTGGATGGTACACCGATTGTCATAGGTCGTCATCCTAGTTTAAACCAGCGGAAATTAGTGGTCACCTGTCGAGAAGTTGATGGAATGGATGACAAACTTTTGTTGGAAGAACTAGCGCCTCAAAAAATAATCGATGTTCGCCGCATAACAAAAAAAACCCCCAGCAGGAATCATAGGTACATCAACGCTAATTCTTACAATCAACAGCACCATCATTCCGGAATTTATAAATTTCGGTCTCCTTCGAGTTCGCACGCGCATTTACTATTCGCAGCCTCTGTTATGCCGACAATGCTTGCAGTACGGCCACCCTAAAAGCCGTTGCAAGAATCAGTTGGCTTGCAAAAATTGTTCTGAAACTCACGAAAGTGCTAACTGCCGTGTCGAACCCTTTTGTGGAAATTGCAAATCACCAGGTCATTCCCCCTTGGACAGAAAGTGCCCCATTTGGACAGCAGAATCTGCAGCACTCAAACTCAGCACAGATAAAAACGTTCCAATCAACGAAGCCCGAAGAATAGTACACACGAGCAGCAACTCAACCAGCTACGCACATGTAGTAAAAACGAGCCAGAACCAACAGACTACCCAGAACACAACACAACAGCAACAACTCCAACAAAAAGAAGCACCAAACCAACAGACGAGCTTGAACCAGAAAAGAACGCACACTCCAGCAACACCACAATCTTTTCAAACTGATGGCATCAGTTTGGATGCTGATTCCCCGCCTCGGAAACGGACCCCCCTTCCAACCTCTCTTCCAACAACTTCGACAGGAGAAGTTGTCGCTGAAGATATGGTTAAAAAAAATACATCTTCTCGATCAATCGTGACACGGAGCATGCAGCAGGTGCGACCACCAGAGATACCCAAATAACCCCTTCCCCTCATATCCTTCCACTTCCTATTTCCTTTCTTACCACTTTCCAAATCGTTTAATAAAAAATGACCCTCGGCACATAATTACTTTTTATAAGTTATAGGCCTAATAAACGTTAAGAAAAAAAAAAAAAAAAAAAAAAGAAAATGCATCTTTATCAAAAAGAGTTTCTCCTTCAGATAAATACCTAAAAATATTCATATTATACATGAAATTCTAAAATTAGACCGGCGCTCAGTTTCCGGTTTAAAAAAGTATTTTTTAACAAACTTGAAAATTTTGTTCACTTGAACTCATGCTCAAAATAAGAATGAAGAACTTGATTTGTTTTTCATTGTTTTGAAAATGAACATGGAGAGATGGAATTCAATATTTAAAAAATTTAAAAAACAAAATGTTTTAAGAAAGAAATTTTAATGCACAAAACAATTATATTATCAATATTCAAAGCATTACTAAAATCATCATCTGATGTTCATAATTGATCAGAACGGTGTTAAAGCAAATTTGTTTTTAAAATATTCAATTTAAGAAATACAAACTCAATTTCATAATCTTAACAGTAAGGACTATATTTGACGATTAAAAAATGCTCGGTTTTATCGATTAAATCAGAAAATAAAATTCAACGAAAAACTTCCCGTCCAGCGAAAAAAAATTTCTCCAGGTTCCAAATGCTATATCAGACTTTTATGAAGAAGATTTCTAAATCTCAACTTGATTGCAAAGTGACAAGATGCTGTTAATTTGTTCTACAGTATTTTTTTTTGGTTTCTTTTTTAATCCTGGAAATATTATCTGAACTGAAGGAACTTATGTTACGTCCGTGAACTCTAGAAAATTTCGGGGATTTGCAAAATTTTTACTCATTGAGCTAAAGAGCCGCAGTTATACATCCAAAGAGCCGCATGCGGCTCGTGAGCCGCAGGTTGCCGACCTATGTGTTAGGGTAATTTGAAATGTATGTAAGGGGACTGATTTGAAATTCGATGGTGATTTTTTTTCTAAAACGGTGATGTCCAGCCTATTGTATATACATATTTCCTTCTTCTTCTTCTTCTTCTTCTAACACTAACATGAAAAAAACTTACATGCATCCTGGAAAATGAAAACTTGCGTATCTGATACATAGAACATGCAATGTAGATACTAATACGGCCAGGCCAACCATGTGATGAAACGAAAAAGATACAGGACCAAGGGATGGATGGAGCGTGGAATTCCCTGCCAAACGCTTCATTTTTTCGAAATTGTAGAACAATCCTATGTATATAAATACAAATTTTAAAAATACATTCTGTATGCAGTGAAAAAAAGTCGAATATGAATATTATTGATTTACAAAATTGATATTCAAGATGAAATTGAAGTCAAACAGTTTTAAAGAAAAATTTCAACTCAATTCTTGAATGAAATTTATCACTTTTAGAATATTTTCTAAGCATTGAACAAATAAGTATTAAATTTAAAAATGGTTGGGTCTCACCAATTGCTGCCTCAGTTTTTGTAATTCTTCATCTTCTTATTTCATTTGATTTCTCTTGTAAGACGCTTCAATGTCCCAGTTGATTAAGATAAAACATTTTGAGCAAATGATACAAATAGCCAAACCTGAAAACTTGCTCAATTGCTTGCTTTGAGTTCTGCAATAAAATGTGAAAATCATATAAAAAGTGTTCAGAAAAAAAGATGTCTGTTGGCGAGGAAAAAAATATTGACGCTCTAAAAAATAGATGATAATTTTTAAATAAAAAAACAGCTATTGAATGATGTTCAGTCCACCCAGCGGAATGAAGAACAGGAGAAACAGCGAGAACGGAGAAATATCAATGCGCGACGCCCGAGTAGCGAGCGCTATAAATACAAGCGGTCGCGCTCCTGTCGGGTGAGTTGAAACGGAGGAAAAGGATGAATTACTCAAAAGAGTAAAAATCCTTGGAAAAAAAAAAAAAAAAAAAAACCTGTCGGGTGAGTTTTATTCCAACCGTCAAGCGAGCAACATCATCGTCCCAAGAGAGTCGAGAGCGGCTCAAGAAGAGAGCCAGCCAGCAGTGGGCTGCATCAAGGCCACCAGAGAAGAACAGCAGCCAACGTTGCTCGTCACATACAACAACAATAATAAGAACAAGTGTGAATTAGTACACTGAAAATCGAAAATACCCAAACTTGAGAACTGCCACCCGCCAAACCTAAGTTCAAGATTGACAACTTAAGTTTGTGAAAAAATCACAGCTTGCCAATAAGCCAAACTTGTCCTTCAAGCGAAGAACTGTTTTTTTGGGGGGGTTTTGTTGTAAGCGCATCTGATTCTGTTACCTCCATCGTGGCAGATTTAGGTTTGGGGGGTAAGTTCAAAGCGAAGAACTGTTTTTTTTGGGGGACAACTTTTATTCTCGCTTCATTCGCAGAAAATTTCACATATACGATGATGTAGCTGCCTCTCTCAACAACTCTCCGGTGGTCGAGCGGTTAGCATCCTGAGATGGTAATCGCAAAGCCATTGCAGGTATGGGTGTGATTCCTGTACCTGGTGATATTTTTTTTTTTTATTTTGATTTCCATTTTATTGTGGTATCAGATTTTGGGGGATGAGTTCTCCTTTAAGAGCTTAACTTTGTGCTATGCCACCAATAGCCAAACCTGTAGGGAGGGAGTTTCATTCGGGTTGGCGGGGAAAGTTCTCAAGTTTGGGTATTTTCGAGGTTCAGTGTAGTGTAAATAGTTCCAAGAGAAAATAAATATGTATAAACGCCAGCAGTAAATCAACAAGTTCTCTTTTGCTTCACTCCTGCTATTGCTCCGATTCCACAACCAATCGGCTCTTTTCAGAGCCATCTTTAGAAAGAGTTTGCGATCACTGTGGAAGACAGTGATCGACCCGGCCTTGGCCCGCCCAGGTACAGTCCGAGGACTTGCCTCCACCGGTGAGACAACAACTGAGGTTGTCTGGGAGAGACTCACTTCCACGAGGGGAATGAGTCCCATCGGTGGTTGTTTGCCAAGCGCCGCCCTGATAGTCCACTAAAGGCTGTTCATGGCCCAACAAATGATTTTGATGGAATTTAAAAAAATATATTATGTAGTAATAATACTTAGCTTATGATTTGGCTGTTATGCTCAGATCTGCTTCGCAGAGAACTTAGGATTACAGATTCTACTTCTATGCTATACCACAGGTTCACATCCTTGTCATCTACCACAATTCCATTCACAATTATCAAACCCGAAAATATCGATATATCTTCAATACTTTTGAAACAAAACAACAAATTCTCGAAAAATTTAAGAAGCTTGAAAGTTGTGCGTCATTTCTTGGCGATGATTACTTTGATCCCTCCCAGGTGATTGTACATACATTAGTAAGGCAGCCAAATGGGTCATGTCGAATTTCGAAAAACGACCATTTGCATTCTGTAGATTGGCCCAAAACACTGACCTGTGTAATATTCCAGCTCAATTGAACTTGATTTAAAGGGTACCGCAAAGCGCTCAAAGTTTCGGTTTTTACACCCTCAAAAATCACCAAAAGGGGGACGGATAACATAATCGGAAAAATCGAAAATCTAATTTGGATGCCAAATGACTTAAATAAAACATCAAAATCTGGTGTTATCTTGAAGGAAAAAAATTGTCAAAAATCGTATTTAGTATTTAAAAAAAACTGTTAGGGTAGGCCAAAGGATATCCAAAAAATCGAAATTTTTATTTTGATGCCAAATAACTTAGAAATGCATAAAATGTCAATGTCAATTCCAAAAAATTGGCCTTGGACTTGGCGCAAAACGAGACGATTTTTGGCCAAAATTTTTTTCTTCGAGGTAACACCAGATCTCGACGTTCTATGCATTTTTAAGGCATCAAAATTTAATTACCTTCATTTTTTTATTTTATAAACACCTTTGAATTGAGTTTTAGCTCGTTTATTCCAAACGGTTTGGCCTTCGATTGTTTCAGCTGCTATCGCACTTCCCAATTGCAGTACAGAAAAGTTTAAGAACAAATACAACTGTCGTTTGGTCGTGTGAAGGTCGTGGTTTCCTTCAGACCGGAAGAAAACCACTCAACAATGAGAGATGTCTCGATCATTTGTTTGTGCCAATAGGATTTGAACATTTCTTTTCTTAATCAATATTGAAGATTGTTAAACATGAAACATTGCCATGTTTCTTTTCAATTGGATATATTCAATAATTGGACATTAAACCATGTAGGTATAACTTTTAATTCGAACAACGCACACAAATTTCAACAAGGAAACCACGTGCTCACATGTCGATATGAACGGCTTCTTTTCTTTTCTCCTCGGACAAACAAAACTAACCCATCACTAGAATTGAAATCCCTTAAACGGTTTACTAGAGCATAGCATAGCAACGGATGGCTTTCGGGTAGTCTGCCAGCACACAAGATCCAATGGCTGAGGAAACCCTCCAGTTCGGGTTCATTTCTGTGCATACATTCTGCATCTCCTGCAAAAGATGGTGGTATATCTCGCTTTGGATGTATGCTCGAAAGGATTCCCCCCCCCCCATAATGTTCGTTTCTGGTGCTAGTTTAATAACTCTTGCATATACCAGATAAAAATGTCTGAAGTCGCTTATCATCGTTAACCAACTGATCAAATGGCGATAGGTCTGAGAGTCGGTTTAATCGCTGCAATTTAATCAACTAGCAAACTGAACTTAAATTCCAAGAAGAAAGAGTTTTTCTCTTTCCGAAAGGAACAGACGTTCAGTAAGTTACAATCGAAGGACTTTCGTGGAAATAAAAGACGATAAGTCTAGAATTATCTGTGTGCCCGCATTCGACTACCTTTTTTGTGATTCAGATTTAATCAGCAAATTATATTGTCCTAGATTTCAACACTTTTTTCATATCCTAACGTTAACAAGTTCAGTTCACAGTTCACAACTCAAACACATTCTGAAGAATAAAAATACACCGAGGTATTCTAAATCTTTCAAAATTTTTTATCATTCTTCCATCTTCTTTCTATACGTAATTTCATTTCCCAATTCACCAACAATTAGAAACAAATCGAAACGAAAATTAATGTTCAGAGTTCAGAGTTAAACAAATTGGTAATTTTGAATTCAGGATATATAAACACAAACACCAAGGTCAAAAATTGTATGAATAACTTACATAGAATTGGGATAGGAATCTTTTAGAATCAGGTTTCTTAAAATACAAATTGTATTAATAATCCGAATTCATGTTATTCCTAACTAATAACTATTATGAAATTTTCGGATCGGGAATTAAGAATGAATTTCGAATTCGTATGATAAACACTCTCAATCGAAATACCTACACAGCAAATTTTTGCCTCGATTTCCAGCAAAAAAATTGCTGGAAACGTCCGGCAATCCAAATTTTGCTGAAAACCAGCAAATATTCTCCGTCTTGCTGGTTTTTCCAGCACTTGATCTGTATTGCTGAAAAACCAGCAGTTGATCTGTCACAATTGAAACTTGTGTTATTTTTTAAGGTGAAGTTGTTTTCGCCCAAAAGAATTTTTTGGTAAGTTCATTGTTTAAGTACTATCAAAATGAATTACAAAGCATAACTAAAAAATTTTCTTTTTTCTAGTTCTGTAAATTTGCCTGGAAAAGTCCTATACAATTTGCTCGAAAATCTTTCTAAAACGTGTAGAGGTAAGATACATTTTTTCAAGTATCCCCATTGAAGTAGTTTATTTATTAATCTTTATTTCCAGCTGGAGATCGACTTTAAACAGCAAATGGAGGGCCAAAACATAATTAGGGGCTGTTGTTTCTCACCGCGGATAGATCTAAGAAAAACATTCAAATTCTTCATATTACGTGTATTTTACATAAATTAAGTTGCAGATTGCATATTGAATGAATTTAAATTCCAATTTTGTTCCATTGCAAGATAAAATTTGGAACCCAAAATCTCCAGATGAGAATTACAATATTATATTTTATAATAACTACCGAGCAGATAGTTCAGTGGAACGCTTTTGTCTTGCATAACTACAGGCACTCGATCATATTCTTTTTTACCGAACTGGTTCACGTAATCCGTATGTTGAAAGTTCGGTAAAAAACTACTGCCACTCATCATAGATTTTGTTCAAAAGTCAAAATAATTAATTAAAGTGGACAAAGCAGAGGTTTTTTTTCGAATCGTTGAAATTAAAAATCGCTAGAATTGTATTTCGTGAACCGAACTACATTTCGATCCGTTATCCTTTCAAACCTCGGGATGGTCTGCTCCTGCATAAGATCAAATGGTTTACGCCCTCCAGTTCGGGCCAATCTGTGCTTGTTTTCGGCATCTTCTGCTCAAGATGTATGGGGTTGTTGAGAACCCCCTTCCCAGAAAACAAGCTTGAAGGAAAACCCAGTTCTTTAATAATCCGTTATTACCGTGGGCAACTTTAATTGATTTCCACGATAATATTTGGTTTGTGGGGACAGCCTATCAGAACTTTCAACTGATCAATGGGCTGTGTCGATCATCATCCCCACAAGGGGTAGGTGAAGCAGCAGCAGGTGTTCTCCAGGCAAATAGTCGTAAAATGTGTTGAGTTGAAATCTTTCTACCAGAGAAGGACAAAAGTTCAGCACATTTTAAATAACCGAGTTTCCAGTCATCATCTCGATGAAAAACGGGAAACGGAAGTGTTCAGAATCTTTGTGGGAATTTTCGACTATCCTTTTTGTCGTTAAAATCCTAGAAAAAAGAATTATTTTATCCTTTTTGTGCAGGGTGCGTTAAAATCATACACCGAATAATTCTTTGATGAACGGTGGTTACAACTGAATTTTGAATTCCAAACCTGAATTCTGAATTTGATAAAGCTAAATTTTGATTCTGAATTGAGGTTACTCTTTCTGCACCAATCAAAAAGGTAGTCGAGTAAAGTCCGTACAAATCGATACTTATATGAATTGCTTTTTTGTGTTTGTTCATTGCAATTCATTTCAACAAGCGTGTATCAACGCTATTTTGTGTTATTTTCACATTGAAGGCGGAAAATGGCACCAGTTTCTGTGAAACAGCACCTCTTCCCTACCAATGAAAATAACTGTTGTTTGCTGTTGTTGTTTGTTATTGTTGTTGATTTGTTGCTGTTTTGGCGATGGTGATGATTCGGCAATGATTTTGCTTTTACAACACATACGATCTAGAAATGATATTGTTTTGTATCATACTAGTAGTGAAATTTAAAATTTTTAAACTGAGGAGATCATGGATGGCACCATAATAACCAAAGTCATTTTTTTTAATCCGATCTTGGTGGATTGCCCCATCATATCGTTGTTTGAACGTAGACTACCCGAAGATCAAAGCGTAAAAAATCAACATTAATGTTTTGTTCGCTGGATTGATTCTAGCGATGCATTAGAATCGAATTTCTTACTAGAGCCTTTCACCGAAGGTAGTTTTTTGTCGAATTTTGTTAGTTAAATGCATTGTATTATGAAATAAATAAAAATGCATGGTATTATGAAATAAATAATATGGTTTATTGCTCCATGCGCATAGTTTGTCAATATAAATAAAGTTTAGGATATTTTGACAAGCTCTTGTTAAGTTTTACCATGAGAGCCGATTAATCATCTTAACATATTGCGGACCAAATACGAGATATCTTGTTTGAGGGATGAATGACATTCAGATGTTAAAATCCTAAAGACCAAATAAATTAAAAAAAAAATTGTATTTTCGCTTGACGCGAAAGCGCTTCACTGAGAAGCATACCTAACTCAATGTGATAATTTTAAATTTGTAGGATTTGGTCCAGTCGTTTCTGAGATAGAGAATGCCATATTTTGGTGTTTTCGGGCTTAGATTTCTTCGCGGTCCTTAACCCTAATCCGCTCTTGAGTGTCAATATTGAAAGTTTGGCGGCTTGTGACTTCATTCTAACAAAAACATCCGAAAAACATGCTTCGGAAAAAAGACAGTAGATTAGCTATAAAGCACTCAAAAATAATTTCACTATGCTGCCAAAAATGCTAAAGTTAGAAGCAATACGTTGCACATAAGGATATATTTTTTGAAATTTAACAAGATCATGACCACAAAAAAATGTTAAAAAAGTGGGGTAAAAACCGTACTTTCCAATCAATGAATCGTGAAAATTGTTCAAGTCTCATCAGATGAATTTTGAAAAAAAGATTGGAAAGTTGACGTAATTTGGCACATTTTTGCATTTTTAGATTGTTAAAATGCGAAACACAAAACTATGAAATTTGTAAAAATCTGTTGAGAATCAAGGGAGATATTTTGGTTGTCAGGAGTGTCAAATTGACACTCCAGGGACTGTAACGGGTAAAAATTTCAGACACGGATCCTCATGGAATGTGTTAAGTACAAATGGCATTTTCTTGCAACGTGATAAAAAGGTAAAAATATATTCTCGAAAAATAAGATGCATGATCTGGAAAACAAATTGAGTAGTTTTTCAACGCATCTTCACCTTTTTTGCTGTCGCTTCAACATACAGTGACCGGCACAAATAAAAATCCACCCAGGCATCGTTTTAATCTTAAAATGCCAATATTTGCTGTTTCTCAAAATGAAAAATACAATAACTTCATTAAAAAAACTGGTAATTTCATGATCATTTTTAAATTTAATTTTTTTTTTCTCAACTCAGTCGCAATAATTTTACTGAACTGCATACTTTACGGGTAAGACAAAAAAAATCTCTTGTTTTATTTGATAAAAATAAAACAAACAATAAAAAAATGATACAAACCAAATAGATGACCTTTATTGGCCTTAATGATTCACTGACCGGGGGTGGGGGGTCCCGAATATGATTAAAAATAAATATGATGACGTTCAAAATAAACATAAGTTGATTCAACAATATCTTTAGTTGAACGGCTGAAATTTACTACTACAGACCCCGTTCGTTTTTGGCAACATTCGATTTTGGCAACATTCGATTTTGGCAACATTCGATTTTGGCAACATCCGATTTTGGCACATGTGCCAAAATCGAACGGTTTTTAGAAACGACATTACCTTTTAGTTTTCTTTATAACTAGACCAATATAATTAAGACAAACATCAAAAATACGTTTTTACGTTCATAAATGGTGATGGAATACAACAACAAAAACAAAAGTTTTTTTTTTAAATTATAAAGTACTCAAAAATTACAAAAAGATGAAAAATTTTAAAAAATCAAAAACAAATACAAACAAAAGACTAAAAATAACAAAATCACTTAAAAATGATGAAGAATGTCAAAAACAGCAGAAATGACAAAAAAAAACAAAGATTATAAGCAAAACAAAAGTAGTACAAAACGCATCAAAAACATGAGAAAAAAACTATTAAAAAATTTAAAAATGGCCGGAAATTGACTAAAAATAACGTTTATGATAATAAAAATAGTTATTTTGTAAAAATAAGAGAAAAAAAATTTCAGAAAAAACCGTTCGATTTTGGCAACATTCGATTTTGGCAACACAAAATGTTCGGGCATGTTGCCAAAAACGAACGGGGTCTGTATATTTATTGTTAAATGCACAACATCAATCATACGATTATAGTAGAATCTTTTATATTTAAAGTTGAATGTGTAAAATCAATCATACAACTATAGTTGATTCTATTAAATGTATTGTTGAACGCAAAGTATCAATCAGATAATCTTAATAAACCGATTTTCTAAACTCAAATTTATTCTCGTTGATTTGATAAGCATTTTCATAGAACATACTTGGTCTCTTAAGAAATCTTAGTTCCTCAGTATGTTGGAATGATGATATCCGCAAATGCGCATATCCAATGATCATCTGCGCTTCGGGATTGAATCGAACACATCGAACACCTTTGGAAGCAGCGTTGCCAGATTGAAAACCGCTCAAGTCCGTAGATTTGACGAAAATCGAAAAACATACTGATTTCGGCAAAATAAAACTTGATGACCTTTTTTTTTTGGTCGTCAGGTAGAATTGTCATTTATCCGCAGAATACCTTGAATTTATGCGATTATCCGTAGAAAATCCGTAGGAAATGCTGAAAATCCGTAGATTTCGAGCATCGATCCGTAGCTCCGTAGAAATGCTGAAAATCCGTAGAACTACGGAGAAATCCGTAGATCTGGCAAGGCTGTTTGGAAGGAAAGTTAAAAATGTTTCCAGTGCTGCCAAAATAAAACAAAAATATAGCAAACCAATAAGTCAAACTACCAACGTTTTATCAAAAAGGTAGTCGATAGATATTCTTACAAATCGATAATTAGAAATTGCATTGCTGTTTTGTTTTTGTTTGCAATTCTTATTTGTCAGCGTTTTAACGACGCTATTTTGTGTTATTTTCACATTGAAGGCAGGGAGGAAATGACACAAGTTTCTATGAAACAGCACCTCTTTCCCTACCAGAGAAAATAACTGTTGCTGCTGATGATGGTTCTTCTTGTTGCTGTTCTTCTTCCGGCGATGATGATTCTGTAATGAGATCATACGATCTAGAAATGATATTGGTTTGTATCATACTAGTATTAAAATTTGTTGGTTTTATTTTATGACTCAGTGATTATGGATGACACCACAAAAACCAGTCGATTTTTTATCCGATCTTGGTGGATTGCCCCATCATATCGTTGTTAGAACGTAGACTACCCGAGGATCGCACTATAAAAATAGAAACATAAATGTTTTGCTCGCTGGATTGATTCTAGCGATGCATAAGAATCAAACTTTCTATAAGAACCTTTTATCATTAAGTAGTTTTTTTTCAAGATATGTTTATGCTACCCCAACTTCATATAGGAATCGGTTTACTTTTTGGTTCGTAAGAAAGTTCTCTTGACGACTGGTAACCGGGTGACTGAGATAAAGAGAGAAGTTACGTCAATGATCACACAAGTTATGCAGTCAATGACGTGCCATGCCAATTGTGATAAATTGTGGCCAATTGTGCGGGAAAATGAGTAAATTCTAGTTAAAATGAGAGAAACCAGTCCAGTGCTCAAAGAGAGAGGAAGAGAAAATGTGCGAATTGTTGCAAATTGTGAAGCAGTTGTTGAACTTTGGTTACTACCATTCCAAATGCAAAAAATTCCCCGCTGCCAACACGAACGATAGGTTCGGTTGCTGGCTCCGCTCGAATGTCCCAAAGATAGCCAAGTTTTATAAACTCCTTAAAAACATAGTAAAAACGCTAATAAATGTTTAATGACTCCTCTCCAGGAGGTTTTTCGAAAACAAAATAAAAATAATTTATAAAACCTTCAACTTTTGAAAGGGTTTCGATTAGATTTAGTTATACCAGCAACCCTTGTTAGTTTACGGCGTATCGGCCTTTCGTTCGAACGGAAACTTTCGAATTTGAAAACGGTATTCTCGTTTTCGTACGAGAATGATGAATGCGATACTTTCGATAGTGGTGTTACCAGAGGTGGTATGAAAAAAGCTAGCAATTGCTTTTGCTAAACTAAATCGAGCAGTCGAGCAGTCGCTTAAAGCAATTGCTTCGGTTGATATGAATAAAGTTTTTTTTGACAGCTGTTTTCTCTGTCAGGAGCTTTTACTTTTAGAACAAGCTAATTTGGTATGAATAAAGCCCAAATCTGAAGTAATCGCTCGACAAATCTCCTAGCAATTGCTTTATTTTCTAAGCATGCTCGGTAGCAGACTTTTCCAATAAAAAAATCTTTAGCAATGTCATGAATTTATTAAATTAGCAATATTACACTTCAATACAATTCAAAAAGGCATTTTCAACATGGATAAAGAAAAGTCGGAGTGATAATCCAGCTAATTTTTCATATTCCTGTCGTTGTATGAAATAATTCGTCTAAGATGAAACAAAACAAATCAATCAGTAAATATTCTAAATTAAAAATTCCAGCTATAGTGGAAAAAGTTCCAATCAGCTTGATGTTGGAAGAAAATTGTAATAATTAAAACATAATTCAAACTTCCATATTTATATAATTTTTTTATAATTCTAAGATTAAAAAAAAATTAAATTAAGATGCGCGCCTATTGCCTATTTTTTATACACCGGATTATTCCGATCCGAACACGTGTGGGAGAGCTATGATAAATGCTAAAGTTAGGCCATTTGTTGTTTAACTATATTCGAATATGTATTCATTTTTCTTTAAACATCAACATACGCGCACGCATTAACCAAAAACTGTCCGGTCCATCCGCACCGTCGACTTCATGGCTATTTTAGCCGGACTTTTAAATTTTCTGATCGTCTTCTTTAATTTAACTTTAGAAAACTTCAGATTCTGCTGGTTGGATAGCTCTATTTTTTGAAGCAAAAGCTATGTTCTAAGACTTTAGTACACATCCGCTAAGCAAATGTTTATTCATACCAAACTAAGCAAATGCTTTGGGCTTTTGCTTTGCTTGATTTCGAGCTAAGTAAAAGCTGCCGAAGCAATTGCTAAACCTTATTCATACCACTACAGATCAACTTCGAAATTTCAGAGCAGCAAGCTGCGTCTAAATGACATTTGTTGTTATACTTATTTCGAGTTTTCGGCCGTGAAAATTTATTTGTCGGTCAGCGGCGGAAAATATTTGAGAAAAAATGGTTGTAGGTCTTGTGCCGAGGGGCTGATTCCAGCAGCTGATGTGGGCATTCGAATCTCCAGATGCAGTTCAACAACATCGAATCGGTTTAAGATGTTTCCTAGATGTTCCCAGATCTTAGGTCGTTTCCGGTCGGAAGAAGCTGTTCTGAATGCCAATCGGTGGTGGTGGTTAAAATGTTGCTGCTGCTGCAGCCGATGCTTAAATTCTAATTCGTCGTGAGGAAGCAGGAAGATTTGAAAGACAACCTGTTTTTTCGCTGAAAGGATAGTTTAAGGCTCGAAACGTTGGAAACGTTAGTCGGTTTTGCTAAAAACAAGACTGCAAGCCGAAAAAACGTTCCGAAAAAACATATTTCCAGTCGAATGAAAATTATGTCGAAATTGTCCTATTTCGCTTCTCGGCCTAAAGGCTAAGATCAAAGTGTTGTCGTATTTCGTCAACCCAAATCAAGCAGCTTCTGTCAACAAAGATTCCGGAAACTGTATGATTCAATATTTTGCAAAAGTTCTGGGTGCATTATCATGGACGATGAAACGTATGTGAAATTTGGCTATATTGTAGCCCAGCCACAATACTTCACTGTACGCAAGGACAAGGATATCCCCGAAACAGAGAAGGCCTTTTTCACTGAAAAATTACGCCAAAGACACACTACGGTGCCAAAACATGAATCCGCCAAATTGCCCCGAGGCGCGGCCAATCGAAACTCTTTGGGCTTTGACCAAAGCAAAGCTACGAAAATACATAAAACCAGCGATGACATCGGAAAATTTAAAAAGGATTGGTCAAACGTGGTGAAAATGGTGGGTAATGCAACTGTTCAGATGCTTATGAGTCATGTTCGATGAAAAATGCGAAGTCTGGCTTATGATTAAAGAAAAAGGTCGAAGAAAAAAAATAATTTATAAAACCTTCAACTTTTGCAATCGAAAGATTCCCTTTAATTCAACCACGATTGCTTTGATTCAAAAGAATTATTCAATCAAGGGCCCACAACACATATTAAACTGGAATGGATTGCTAGCAGTACAGCCTATTTGTCAGCAAAAAAGGTAGTCGAGGTTTTTCCTGATACAAAGTGCTTGTTAAATGTGTCGTTTTTCATACATTTTGTACCTTATCGAATCAAATACACAGTATCAATTACACACACGTGAAAATTTATGTTTCGATTGGAAAGCTTCTGTTTCCCCCGGTGGGAAAAACTGCTTAAATCCAAATCTTGTGGCTTCTTCTTCTTGTTTTGTCTTCTTCTTCATCATAAATCTGAATCTGATTCATGGCTGGGATCCTGTCCTGATCGAGAGAGGACCATGCACACGGGACCCAGAGTGCATTGAGATCGAGCAGAATCTCAACATCTCCGATGTCCCCTGGCTTAATTGAAATGGGACTATGGGTCAAAACCGTGTCGTGGAGGTTAAAAACCAGTTAACATTGTAAGGAAACAGACTACCCAGAATACTTTCAGTAACGGTGCATCAGTTATTTCCAATTAATTGAAACTAAGGTTTAGCGATTGTTATGTAGGAAAATAAGAAGAAAAATCTCGGATATTTGGATTTATAATCACACTAAAATCCCTTCCATAATCTGTGGTGTCATCCACGATGATATTGATCAACCAGTAGCACTATCCTCTGCCGAGGTTTGACTTTTTTAGATTTGTTTCTTTCAAACTGTTATGTCGCACAAATTACTTAACGCATTTCGGTTAAACTGCACTGAGAGATTCTTAAAATAAAATGAAAGAGAATTTGTAATAATTTGAAAAAAAAACAGAGGAATTAAAGGTTATGTGAGTTATTAGCCTTCAGTCGAAAACTTCAATTTCTCCAAAATCAGACTTGAAATATACTTTGAAGGTATTTAAAAAAAAAGATTGATCTTCATCTATAATTCTTTTCTTTTTCATATTTCCCTATTTCCTGTGCTCTTCAAAAAGTGATAAAGTTTTGTAGATCTAAGCAAACAATTGTACACATACAAAACGAGTTTGGCTTCTTAAAGCCTCAAGGTATGAGCCGTTTCAAATAAAGAAATTACAAAAAAAAGTATATAAAAACGACAAGAAAAATGTGGTCCTACCTAAGTTTTGGTGGTTCCTGAGTTTTTCATTGCTTAACATATTGGAAAACATTTTTTAAAGCGTTAAAAATGAAAACTTGGTGATGGTTTAGAGAAGAAATTTATAGTTTAGAGTAGGCAGCGTAGAATAGTAAGCGATCATGAGACTTTAGTTAGACCATCATTCACTGCATTAAATCCACTTCGGATGAATATCGACAGATTGCATTACAAGATAATGAACCATCATGATACCAGTTGGAGGAAGGACTAGAAGTTAAGGAATGACCTCTTTATTCACTTTATTTCCAAATCAAACAAATAACTTAAATTGAATTAGTTATTATAACTTTTGATATTTGCGTCCAAAAACAAAGCAAATTTAATCAAAATCATCATGAACGGAAGTTCAAGTTCAAGGTGCCTTAAACACCGCTGATCCGTTTGGATGAAAACAAATGTTTCAAGTGTTTTTATCCGGCCCGAATTTAAAGAGACTGTAAACAAAGAGGCGCCGTCTGACCCTTTTCAAAATAATGAGCTTGCTGTAGGGCTGCCTTTAAGACTGCTTGGTTCGGTTCGATTGGAATGACACTGACAGAAAATAAAAAATTCGCTCGTTAGCCCGAATGAGTGCGAGAAAAATTTTGGTAACCATACCCAAGCATGTACACGTTTGTAATTAGCATTAAAATATTTAAAATAAAAAAGATAGCTCTCACCAAGTTACAGGACTCCATATTCAGCTGCTGTTTAACCCTTGGGCTGAAAACCACATCTGGGTCTGGGTTCAATGTTGTTAGGAGATGGCTTGAAGGTTGTCCAAGTTCTTCCAAACTCAAAGCTTATTGGTCATCACCGGACCAAAGTTGTTGTAGGTAGTGCACGCCTGTAAACATTTTTGTGTTTGAAAAACAGAGAACAAAAAAAGAAAATAAAAATAGGATATTAGTTCATATCTATTATATAAAATTCTCTTGTAACGGTGTTTGTAGTACTACTCCTCCGAAATGACCCAAACGATTCGAATGAAATTATTTTTAGAATATTCTGTAGCCATGCGAATCGGTTTATATCGAATAAAAACAACACAAAGTCGCATCAGTTGTCCGTAATAATTAAATTTGTAGTTTTTTGAATGAAATAAAAGTCATGGCTTCTATTTTTTTGAGATTTTTTTTTCCTTTGGGCGGTTTGTTTTTCGTCTCCAAGGTCGAGGCGTCGCGACCTGACGTCGTTAGAAGATTGTAACCATGGCATAGCATACTGATCAGTGAGAATATTTTGGCGCGTATTTCTCAACCAAACATATTTTCAATGGAAGGGGTGGCGATATGAAGCCTTGATGTGATTTTTTTGTTCTTGATTCCTAGCCCATTTCTACAGCACATGGTTATGAATGACGCCAATATGTAACTCAGGTTGACATTTTACTGATCGAATAAAATATATAATATTCGTTTTGCCAAAATCTGAAATTGAAAAGTCGGGCATCCATTTTTAGAGATTTTCTTTTCTTCGAGGGGTTTGTTTTTCGTCTGCTTGGGCGAGGCGTCGCTAGCAAACGTCGTTACAAGATAAAAGTAACCAAAGCAAACTGTTCATTGATCGCTGGAAAAATTTAAAAATTAGGCGCCTATTTCTCAACCAAGTACCTATATTTCTTATGCACGTGGGGGCGATATGCAACCTAGATGTGTTTTTTTTTTACTTGCTTATTTTATTTGTACACAGCACATGGTAATAAATGACGCCTAGATGTGACACGGATTGATATTTTATCGATCGAATCAAAACCATATAAACGATTTCAATTATCAAAACCATTTTTAATTCGTGTTAATTTTAGTAGTAAATTGTTGCCAAAAAATATGAACTTGGTAAAGATAAATATGGAATAATGTTATGACACTTTGAGAACGTTAGAAAATAAGAAATTGGGAAGCTTTACATTCAATTTCGTATAATCCAATACGTCTAGAATGCTAGACAAATTAACTGAACAAGAGTCTATTCTCTTCTAATTTGTTTAATTATAGAGGATTTTAACCAACTTGGCCATTCGTCCTCTCAACAAGAGTCTGTTCTTTGAAATAGATTAGATAGAATTGAAGTTTTAAAAGGCCGAATGAACTATTTGATTTTTTGCAAACGTAAATTGAAGTTATCAATAAAATAATCTACTTTTTAATAAAAAAAGTGAGGATATGCATTTTCCGGAAGAATTTCTAACAATCATCTATCAAACTAATTAAGCAAACTATCAACTTTTATAAAAAATGTATACATTATTTCTTCATCTAAAAATTGTTGGGCCCAAAAAAAATTTTGATTAAATAAACTTAACTTTTTTTTAAAAATCATTCACCAAAACTGTGTACACGTTTACTGTTTGTTTACACACAATTCAAGTGCAAACTTAACATGAAAAGTGTGTTTTTGTTTTACATATTTTGGCTATATCGAAGAGACTTTTGATTCACTTTTTTGTTGAAAAGTTTTTTTGTGATTGATATTCCAGGGGCAGCAGATTTTTATGATGAACTTTTAATATGATCTGATAGTGTTAAAAATAATATTAATTCCTGTAATTTCTTAGGTGGAATAAGTGAAAACGCGCAATTTAGCTATGAAACATCTACAATTTAAGATTTTATCTTCAAAATGGCCAGAAAGGATATCACGAGTGTTGAATCTGAAGCTGATATTCAAAATTATTATAAAGGTCTTTGTAAATCAAGGTCTTTTGGTTGAACAACATTCAGTGAAATTGAAATACCAAGCATTAATTTATTCCGGAGAAAAACTTAGGATATAGCAATGAAAGTTGATAAAACAGACAAACAAGAACAAGTATTAAATTAATTTTAAAGTCTTTTCACTGACGCATCTAAAAAGACCTATG
Organism: Uranotaenia lowii; assembly: GCF_029784155.1. NCBI lineage: Eukaryota > Metazoa > Arthropoda > Insecta > Diptera > Culicidae > Uranotaenia > Uranotaenia lowii. The sequence goes on from NC_073693.1 coordinate 328,342,054, forward strand.
TGTTTTCACTTGCCCCAATAAATGGGACAAATATATACTTCGATATTTCTTTTTGTCAACATAACTAATATTTTTTTTGAAAATATTACTTTTTCCAGAGCATATGAAAGTTGAACTGTGGTGATATTCGTTAGGATTCGACCGGTGTTTCATTTTTGAAAATTAAGATTTAAAGTAAAAAAGACACATAATTTTTATTAAGGTTTTGTTTATATGATAATTTCCAGGAAATAAAATGAACTCATGAAACCATCGTAGCCTGAACAGATTATTTATTTTCAATCTATTAAATTTAAAAAAAAATCTGCTTATCAATTAAATGTTATTAAATATTAAAAATATAACGTAGTCCTAAATGAAATCGCAGATCACCACCAACAATGTTCAGGAAATTTAGAAATCAGACCTGCTTGAATTAAAATCTTTAAAATAATGGGTGAATATATCTAAACATATGTTTTCCTCTTTTCAAAACCAATCGTTTTTTTGATTCATTGGGTTAAAGTTCAAAGGAATTAATTTACATTTTTTGCTTGAATAATAAAAAAAAAAAAGGAATTAGCAATACACAAAATCAACAGATTTAATGCCTTGACAAGTGCTGTTGGGAACACTTTAAGTTGAAATGTGTAAAGTCTATAACTTAAGTATCAGGCAAAACTTTTTGGAAACGATTTGGTGAAAATATGGATTTTAAATCAAACTGCTTCGAAGCATGAGAATGGTGAATAATAAGCTGTTTGAAAATGGTTAGTAAAAAATCTTTTCTTATGTGTTTCATTTCTACAGCTCTAAAAAATACACCATCCAAAGCATATTGGGAGCTGAAAGCGTTGCGTTAGGCAAAATATTCGGCAAATACTCCAAAAATTGTCCCGATATTAAAAACAATATAACAACATAATAAATCTACTGAATGGCATACAGCAAATGAAACATACATATTATCAACAAACAGTTATTTATTCAACAAGTTACAAAAATTGGATTTTAAAAGACCCGTTGAGTTTAAATTCTTTGGTTTTATTTTGATAGAATTGAGCGGGTTGATTCGAGTAAAGGGAAAGAAGGGAAATGTAAAGAAAACTAGGAAAAATAGAAAATGGACGCCAAATTGAACATGGTAAGACGAAGTTTACCGGGTCTGCTAGTCTTCTATATAAATATAACAAGCAGCCTAGGTCAAACTAATAATAAATCAGCTCAAACAAATCGTAGAAGTAAGCTAAATTATACCTATCAAAACATTACAGAACCATGCAATTTGATAGACTGCAGTGGACATCTACTAGATTTATTAGATTACACATATCTTCTTTTTGAAATAATCCACCAAGACTGTCTCTTTTCCTTTGAACTTTTACAACTAGATATAAAAAGTGAATGGTCGTTTTAAGTTGTGAGATATCACACTTCGAAAGACAGAACATAAAAAAAGGAAAATTTTCTTAGAATTATTGTATTTTAATATCGGCAGATATAGTGAGATTTGCTCTAACTGTTTTTTTTTAAATCTGATTGCTCCTAACTGTGATTTGAAAGTTTGAAGAAAAAAAAGCAAAGCAGTAAAAAAAGTAGTCGAAATTTTTCGCACAGATACTTCTGCTTTTCCAGGACATTTTTGGATTGGCTGGAAAGCAGTGGGATCAGAACGTTTGCGTCCATCGGGGGTTTTGTAAGGAAGGATTTCCTCCCTCACCGTCCCCCAATTTGTACCAAACGTTCCCGATTTATGCAGTAGCGCGATTAATTTAATTTGCTGTTACTTGTGCTGTTGGTTTTCCTCGAGGTTGGGGACCGGCCAAGAGCGTACGCTCTCGTTGGTAGTGTGGTGGGAAGATTTCGTAACGATCGCCGGGAGTTGCCCCCCCAAACGATTGTCACAGAAGGTGTCTCCCCAACTACACACTTTTGTTCGTGATACCCTCACGATGCTGGAGCGAACAGGGGGAGTTGTTTACACCAGTTATGGGGGAGGGGGGTTTTGACCTTCCTTTGGTAACAGTATGTTTGCAGACACAATACCACAAGCATGGAAGGGATTATTTGTACTGGAAAATGAAGCCATTAGATCAAGTGCGAAATCAGACTACTCAACGATATTTTGTCATGTTTTATTCTTCTAACATGACAAAAAAAAATCACTTCTAGCGATGTATAAAGGATAAGAGATGAGTCCATCAGAATGGATGACTCGGGAAAAAAAAGATGCATACAGGATGTCGATTTTTTTTAATCTCTAGTTTAATTTTTTTTCGGAAATTCTCAACCTATTGGTTCTGATTTATGTCCAAAAGAACTGATTCAAATAAGAAAGTTTGTGCTTTTAATGGGTGAATTTGATCGATGTAGGGAGGAATCATCCCATAGGATGAAAATCACCAGAAAAAAAAGATCTGATCGGTTTGTGCTATGACAAATTTTAAAGATTGATACAATCATTGGCATTTGAAAAAATCGGATTTAAAAAAAATATCAATACAACTTACAATTTTCATTTTTATGTACACAATTGGCGTTAGGATTTCAACCTACTTAGTGCTGGCATATTGTCCACAAACAGTTTAAAATCGTGCTTTGTAGCATTCACACAAAACACCTTCATTGGTACGGGAAAACAAATTTAACTTATTGGTCGCGTCGATCCGAGTTGAAGCGATTATTTTGACTGTTCCTGTATGGTTCATGACGATGGTACGGTCGATTATTTCGTCTGTGCTCTGAATTTTCGCGAACATTATCGTACCTTCTACCACCTCCACCTTGATCGTGGTATCTTCCACCACCACCACGACCTCTTCCTCCGTAATATCCCCGGCCGCCTCGACCACCACCTCCACGACCTCCTCCGCCTCGGCCACCATCGTGCCCTCTAAACGCATTCCAATCTTCGACCAACGGCGGGGCTCTACTAGGCTGTTGGCAGATTTTTTGAAATTCACTATCCGATTCGCTGAACCGATTGCCGAACTCCTCTTCACACTCGTTCAAAAATATTTGATCTTCCTCCGATAGGATATAAATATGTCGCTTGGGGTCCACCATCGTTCTAAGATTTTTGTCGGGGTTCTTGTAATTTAATTTTCTCTCAGTGCTTTCTCACGCATAAGCAGCGAATTAACATCTAAAAGGAAAAAACAAAATTTAATAATTTGATCTTCCAGTGTAATAAATAACACGTTTTATACTCACATCCTTCCGAAATGATATTGTTGTAAATCAACGCATAAAAACCCTTTTCCGAGGGAAAGTACCGATAGAAGGTGGCAGTCTCAATGGGCTCAAACATCCACCCAAGATGAGTACGACACTCCGGACACACGCACAGCTTCCACGCGTACCCCGGGAACCAAGTATGCACCGTATTCCACTGGAAAACATGTGTTAGAATGTTTCTGATAAAACTGCCAAAAATTGCTTCTAAATGAAGTTTTACACGACTTAATTTTATAAATTATGCTGATTTAAAGATTTTTTTTTATAGAAGTGGTTATGGTATCCCTACGGAAGTAAGATCCTATTTAATTAAATTCTGATTTGATTTATGAAATCGAATAGGATATTTTGATTCCCATTCCAGGGCCGTACGAGAACATTTGTAGGGTTCCCATCAATCTAACAAGCTTTGTTTTTGTTTGTTTTTTTCAGTAAATAAAAATATTTGAAAATATTCTAACTTACCGACACTACTTTGGCGCAGTATCCCTGCCGTACTACGACGATCTTGAAGCGTATTCCTAAGGAATTTTGCACTTCCTGAACCGTTACCGGTTTGCCGATTGCAAGCGTATGGTTGCTGAAGCTGAGAGCCAATGGGCTGTGCTTGTCGATTAGGAAATTTGATAAACTGATGTCATGGCCACAGGAACGGCAGATGAAGAAATCTGCAGAAGAAATAAAGGAATCAATCCTCATAAACATTGGCTAGCGCAGTTGACCCTTATATCAAATAGTTGGCAGAAGCAAAACAAATAAAAAAGGAAAATAGATAATCTCCGACATCGTAGCTTTTTTTCCTTTTTTGGTAAGAAAATGTGTCTACCTACCTTCGATGAGTGTTTCCTCTTCTTCCGGTGGGGAAGAGTCCAGTAACGATTCGGTGAATAGTTGAAAAATTAGGAAAACTACCAGCGAAACGTTCATCAAAAGCCGACTTTGGTCACACTTCATAGCTTATTGCAGCCAACTCAGGTAATTCAAACGCATTATCGGTTAAAAAAATAGTCCCATAAGTTTTACTCACTCACTCCTATAGGAAAACTCGAAAAAATATATGTGCATCTCGCTCGAACACATGCCACGATGTAATGTAAACATTACGCTCACTCCTACGGAAAAACCCGTAAACAATTGTCAATCTCGATACGGAGTGTTAGCTTTATCTCGCTTGCGCACATCAAAAATCGTTCAATCGATCTGCACGGTAACCGAAGTTACTCTAATCTGTATAAAAATCCATACAGTTTCGAGAAAAGTGTCTCCACTTAGTTTTAACTTCGGGCGTTTTACGCAGAGCGTGAGCAAAAAGCTTTTATACATTTTGAGCTTTCAGCCAGTTAGTCAATTCTGTATAATTTGACATGGGGATGCCCATGCATTTTCAAAATGTTTATAAAAATGTAAAAATCAATGAAATTTCTCAAAAAATCACAAAAAAAAATTCTGGTGCGTAGAAATATAATCTTTATTTCCAATTAAAATACGACCAGCCAACCCGGTGCCGGAATGAAATTGATAAACGTCCATGTTGCCCAACGTCAATGCCAAAAGGGATCGAAGGATCTGTAAAATGAATTTAATTTTACTCGTTTAAAACAGTACAAATTGTTTTTTTACAACACAAACTGATTATGTATTGTACTGTACAATAGTCAGTTAGTATTGTAAAAAAAAAATTTCTAAAAAAAATAAAATTTTTATTAATAGAACATTTGAAATAACATAGCGCTGTCTATTGAAATTAAAATAACTATTCAAAACATTTACAAAATTCATGGCAATACAAAGCTATATATAAGCGATCTTTGAACGGTAACTAAAACTTTAGGATTGTTCTAGTGTAGCTTTGCAAATTTTTAAAATGTTCATGTTGCACATTGACTGACCTGCTAAATATTATCCCTCCTTGTAACCGGTGTATAGGATCCACATGGAAGGATACAGCGAAATCGAAAGTTATCCAACAGCCAACTCTGATAGAACCAGAATCGTTGGGATTAGTGAAGGCTACCGTCAGAACCAGTTCCTTCTTCCAATTTTTATTTACAGATCGGACGCAAAGGAGTATCGCGGTCTTGGAAAAAAAATAATTAACAGCTTTCTCCGGTAGATTCATAATGCCATCTTGATAGTTGGTTCAAGTATGTTCATTGACATGTGCCTTCTTGATTGTTGAAAAGTTGTTCCGGTGTAACTCGTTCTGTACCTTCTGGGTGACAATCTCAGTTATGAACTAAGACCAAACATTCAATAAGACCAACCAAATTCTTGAACGATAACCAAGGAGCTTACACTTTCTTTCATCCCATTTAATTTTTCTTAAATTTTCATTCGGGTTCCGGGCACTGGTTGGTATCTTCAAACGTTTTTGCTGCAATTCGAAAAAACAAACCTGAATAAATGAAAGCAAAAAAACATCAAGCGTCTTACCTTGTTTTATGCTTCTACTAGCTTTTCACCCCGGTTTCTAACAGCTTTTTAATTTCATTTGGCAGCTCCAGCAGAAACCGCATCCATTACTGACAGTAGGTCGGATCCTTTCGGTGCTATAAGTGAAATAGTAGCCAATCCCATCGGAAATCATTTTCAAAGATTTTGACGACTGTTGGCACATTTAGTTCGCTCTTTGGCCAGAAATCAATATGCGGATGGCACTCGGAAACGCCGGAAAGCTACTTTGCAGACTTTGTTTTCCATCAAAGGGCGTTGATATCTGATGGTTTTCCTAAACAGGAGAAATCGAATATTTAGAGACCAGTTGTAGTCAGAAATTTGATAATCTAGGCACTTACCAACATATGAATATCCGGTACATACACGGATCAGCTGCTTATCGACGTTACTCCTAGCCCCACCTTTGGGCCGCCCTATTTAGAATAAAAAATAGATGGTTGTGGGGCTTTCTTTCAGAACCCATCGGATCACGATTGTTGGCATTCACCCTATAATCGAACAATTAGATACAAGAATAATCGTTAGATGTTGAGAAACGTACCTTTTACGAGCAAAAAATTAAGATTCCAACATAAAAACGCTGTAAAATAAAATCCATCACAACACACGCGGTTTTTTTTCTGTTGTCATTTCCCCAAAAAAAGCTCACAATTAGCTTTGAACATCCCTTTTCAACAGATTCCAACAACAGCAAACTTTTTATACAGAGCTGAATAATCGAATTTTAGTTCGCATATGTATATTGGCAACCCAAAACAACTCAAAATTGAATTGGGGATATTCAAATTTTGAGCAACAACCGACTAGTTATTTTGAAGGTGTAATCCAGGGAGGTGGCAATCTAGTTCTTCTTTCGAACAAGAATCTACTTCTTTTTTTCTATCCATCGGGAGAGACGTTTATGGTGTTTTCCTCTCAAAGCAGTACAAAGTCTCAAAAGTCAAAATTTCAACCAATAAGGAATCAGAATGATTGATGTGTTAAAGTGCTATCAACCATACTTCTCTAGCATTTGACATTTAGTTCGGGTCCTTGACAGCAAAATGTCAGGTTTGTTATGGGCCCACAAAATCGTGGGTCCGTAATTTTGATGGTTGTCAAATTCAATGACAAAGGATAGGGATGCCATCTCCCTGGTGTAATCACAACACATTTTATGAATAGCTCAGTTTTTCCGTGTGTCAAATTTTTCTGTTACACGCTACAACTTTTTCAATCACCGTTAATTAAAATTTAATCATTTCTTAATTTCATGCACTTGAACAAAAATTAATGTTATTCTTACGTGAAGAGTCACCAGCGCCTAAATTTTCTGGTTATGGAACTAGCACTGACCATACTGACTGGACACTCGATTTCGTTTGTTGGATAATTCTTCTAACAGTACGCAAGATTGATCCCAGTGTGCGCATCGATCGATTTGAAGAAATGTTATCCCAGTTAGAAAGTGCCACCCAACTTTCGATAAAAACCAGGCAATTCAAATCGGACTAAACAGGTACATTTTTCCTACAGGGCATTTTTTCCGGAAAATGGTAGGTTCGCCACCTGCCGTCGGTATTGCGAACCTGCTAAATTTGACGAAAAAAATTAGCCAGAAATTGGTCGAATTTTTGTTCTAAGTGTCTTGTCAGTATGATCAGTGGAACTAGTCTCGGAACTCAACGATTTTCCTTTATTATATTCCGTAGTTTTCTAATATCTTCAATAGTTTTTCATTTTCGGGCATTTTTGACGGCTTTGTTTCAAGATTTAAACGAAGCGTGAATCAATTTTTGATAGATTCCACCATGTTACAAAGCCGATATGGGTCGCTTTTTTGAGTTATGGAAAAAATAAAATTTTTAATTTTTACCCGAGGTGTACCGCGACCTTAATGCTGGGCTGATGGGAGATAACAATTCGGTCCTTGTATTTTTTTTTACTTTTCGGCCAAAAATCAGCATTCGCAATCGTTTAAATTAAAACTTTCGATGCTGTATTTCATACATTGTCGCTGAATCCCTAAAACGGAGTTTTCGCCAACATATTTCAAGTGTTGGAACCATACAAAAGAAAGGGTGCTCGATATCCGTTTAATGAATTTTTCATCGTCGCTGGTTGGAAAGGTTCCAATCACCAGCGCGAAAACTTCAGATTTCAACTGCATTCACAATATTGTCAATAACTTGACGAGGTCGATTCATGTGTCTCACTTATACAAGAATTGGACCAACAAAATTAGATTGAAAAAACTGGCAATCCTACTCGTGTTCCATTTACTGTCAGCCGGTTTAGATCTGCGTCAAATAGAGTCCTTAGAGCATCTGTATCCGTGGTCCAAACAGCCAGTTTAGACCCAAATTCCGACCCAAGCAACCGCATCCGTGTCCCATTATACCAGTTTAAACTCAACATTTTTTAGAACCGGTATTATAAGAATTGATCCAAAACTGATGAGATTTGGATCGAAATTGACGCAGTTCTAATCCGTTTGACAGTTAATGAAACACGAGTGGGGTTGCCAGTTTTTACACTGGATTGGATCTTATTTTTATTGGTTCAATTCTTGTATAAATTAGACCCAAGAATAGACCAAACAGCCGGTTTAGACCCAAATTCCGACCCAAGTAACCTCACTGGTGATCAATTAAACCAGTTTCAACTAAACTTTGTTTAGAGCTGGTATAAGAGCACCTGTATCCGTGGTCCAAACAGCCGGTTTAGACCCAAATTCCGACCCGAGCAACCGTACTGGTGATCCATTATACCAGTTTCAACACAACTTTTTTTAGAGCTGGTATAAGGATTGATCCAAAACTGATGAGATTTGGATCCAATTTGACGCAGTTCTAAACCGTTTGACAGTTAATGGAACACGAGTGCAGTTGCCAGTTTTTTCATTGGATCGGATCTAATTTCTTTGGTTCAATTCTTGTATAAATTAGACCCAAGAATAGACCACGAATACAGATGCCCTTATGTCATCAGTTTTGGACCAATCTTATACCAGTTCTAAAAAAAGTTGAGTTGAAACTAATATAATGGACACACACATGGGAAAACTATATAGAAAGGTGATCAAAATTATTTACCTCAAAACGAAGCGTTTTAGACCCATAGTGTCTTCGGGACGTTTTATCTACGTTAAATTACTTTAAAATGAGCTTTTGATAAAAATTGTCTATCATCTACTCAGCAGTGAGATTGAAGCATTATTTTCATTTCATTTTAGAGCAATTGTCTTCGACAAGTTCTTAGATTGTTAAAAAATGTAGCAATTTTGTTGAAGACTTCAACATCGTAGAAGCTAACCCAAAAAAGTTAAAAGAGTTCAAAATAAAAAAAACATGGTTTTATTCCAAATTAAAAAAAAACTAGAAAAAATAGCTGTTTCGAGAACACCGAATTTTTAAAGTATGTGTGCTTTCGGTTAATTTTTTGGTTGCTTTAAAATCAGTCAAATTTTATCTTGACTTTGTAGCTTTAAAATTGATTAAAGTTAGCGATTTCACTTGACTTGAAACAACGATTTGATTAGTTTTCATCTACGAACGTTAAAATTTGAAGAAAAAATGATAGAAAACGAATGCATTGAACTGCGCATTAAATACATTTCACAGGTTAAAGATAATCAATTAAAAAGATCTTGATTGATGCTATCTTAACATTTTACAGCGTCAGATGTTGTATAAACTGATTTGCGTACGAGTTTCGTTTCACAGATCATTCAAGGAACGTATCAAACCTTTATGGGAACATAACAAAACAAGCATCATCAATTCATTCGCTCTGTTTATTATAATTATAAATAACATTCTTCTCACACATTCAACGAAGTTTTAAAAAAACTTCAATTAAGGAAACAGCTCGTTGTAGGGAACTTTGTTGAAAACGCTGCTCACCACCGATTGGAAAATTTTCACGAAAGCGTCCACGATGGCCGGTTTCAGCTCCTTCAGGATGTCTTGCCAGTTATCGTTCAGGAATTGGTTCATGTTGTCTCCCAAAGCCTTGTCTCCACCGAACAGATTGGAGAAATGCATGTGGAACCGAGTCGTATCGAAGGTTGCCTTCATTTTGTCCACCTGGTAGAACTGTTTGCCGGCCTTTTCCACCAATTTTCCGGTCCATTTCAGTTGAATTTCGCAATTCTCTGGAGCCACCAAAAAGTAAAAAAAAAATTAACACCATGCTTGCGAGTTTGATCATAAAGTTTGTTTTTACCCATGGTCATGTTGCTCTTGCCATCGCCCTGAATAGGCAGTATCAACACCTTTCCGTTGATTTTGTAGCCGCCCACCAGGGACACAACCGGCACCAGGATGCTCAAATCCATCTTGGTTGGGGTGGCGGTGAATCCGTTGGCCTTTTTCACCGTACTTTCGGACATTCCGCTCAAATCAACGTTCTTGAAGTTGAGCACGATGTTGATGGGGCCATCACCACCCTGAACGATGTCCATCTTCTCGATTTTTAGCGGATCCAGCGATACCAGCTGAACCTCCGGTATGCCCTTTGAGTGCTTCCGGAAGATCTCGGTGATTCGCTCATAAATACATTTTTCATCGCCCGCCTTGCACAGGGAAAAGCCGGCAGCTACAAATTGAAGGTAATAATTATTATATTTACGTAATTCTGAAATTTTAATCCTAATTTTGATCTCTTAACATACATAAGTGATTCGGAATTCCAAATCTGCATTTCAAATATTAAAATATCTTCAGTTTTTAGGGGTCGGTCGATTTGGGGTCATTTTGGACTTTTTGAAACCTTGAGGTCTAAAAAGATTTTGGTTAAAAAATCGTTAAAGATTTTTTTCAGAACTTTTAAATAACGTGTACATGTGTAAATTTCCGCTTTTAGGTTTTTGTGGGAAAATATAATATATTGTTCTGGGAAATTTGTTTCTTCTGTGGAACCGATCCTGCTAATGGTATGTGCCAATTTATAAATTCTCCGTTGAAAAACTTCGAAGACCGTTACTTCGTGTCTTATGAGGCAAAAAAGTTATTAGTTTTTGAATAGGGATATGTCTTTTGGCATTGAAAAACGATCAATTTAACTGACATCACTGCCTGGGAGGTAAAATGCATTATTATACTTATAATAAATTTGTATGCTAATTTTTAAATTATATAAATCTCTAACATTAGTTTTGAATTTGATCTTGATCTTATTCATAGATTTGAAATCGACGGTTATTGCCTAAATTTCCTTTGGTTGAACTTCTTGAATAAACTTCTTCAGTTATTTTATTCGTCATTTTTATCTGCTCATAATCTGAAGATGATATCAACCTTCCTAAGCCGTTTGCATAATTTTAGATAAAACATCAGGATTCAGAACAAAAATTTAAAATGAATAACTCCAAATTAAATTATGCACGAAGAGAATGCCGCGCGGGCGGCAGTAGTGCAAAGAACAGGGTTGCTAGCGATTTTTCGTTTTGAAATTCCTAAGTTTTTCCCGGCTTTTTCCCGGTTATAAATTATGATTTTTTCCATTTAATATACTCGTTTTTGAATGTGAAATCATTGTGAATAAAAAAAATTATTGTAAAGGGGCTAAAATTTCTAACAATTGTATTCCAAAACTTGTTAGCCGGTTAGAAATCATGACAAACACTATGACGTCTTTTAACACGTAATCTTTTCGTATGAAATTGACAGGCTTTCATGATTTTTTAAAACGAATCTAACGAAATTGGCATCTATTCGTTGTTTTGCTTCACAATTTTAACAGTTTTGCAAAAAAAAAAAATTGAGGTCAATTGATCTTAAACTATAATGTAGCACCACTGACTATACTGACTGGACACTCGATTTTGTTTTCTGGATCATTTTTGCAACAGTACGCAATGTCGATTCCAGAGTACGCATCGATCGATTTGAAGAAATGCTATCCCAGTTAGGAAATGCCACCCAACTTTAAAAATAAAACACGCAATTTCTACGATAAAATCGGGCAAAACAGGATCGTTTTTCCTACAGGGCATTTTTTGTCAAATTTTTCAGGTTCGCCACCTGCCGTCGGTATTGCGAACCTGTAAAATCTGACATCGAAAAATTAGACAAAAAATGGTTGAAGTTTTGTTCTAAGTGTCATGTCAGTGTGGTCAGTGGTAGCACTTTTCAGCTACTGTGAAATTTTCTTGAATTTTTATAGAGTTCTAGAAAAAATGGTATAGTTTGTAGAGAAATATATAAAAAATTACGTCGAAACAGCTTGTCAACTTGAATGGGGATTTGTCTTACAAAACTTAAAATCATTAGAATGCAGGAAAATATTTGAATGCAGTTATATTTTTTTGGCAAATCCAAAGACATGTTTCAGAAAAAAAAATCAATACAAACAATGAATAACTTTAGTAGTGCTGTAAGACCTTAGATTTCGATAGGACCTTGTTTTCGATACAATTTTTACATAAGACATATAAACGAGAAAAAATATTCAGTCCTTTGGAGTCCGAAGTTCGGACTCTCATTTATCCAGGTCCGACTGTAGTTAGTTTTGTCGATAATAGTTTCATTATTAAATTTATAAAATTAGAGTTATGCTTGTAATATAGCACACTTGCGGAGATCGGAAAAAATTGATATATCATATTGCCCCGCAATTTGTTAAAATGCGATTCAAACTTCGTTTGTTTACTAATGAACGAAAATAAGCGTTTATGAGATAAATCTATCAAGACTGTCAAAAAATATTCTTAAATTAAGAAATAATTTTGATAATATTTTTGAAATTCCGTGAAAAAATCTCAAGCATGACAATTTTCCCGGTGAGTATGTATGTTGGTAATTCACCATGGGTGCACGGATTCACCGCAGTTTCTGCCAAAGTATGGGTTCACATACATTCCTTAGATTATTAGGTTCGACAAATCTCCAATGCAGCGCGCCACCATACCCGGACCCCATGGCTTCGTAAAAACTGTTATGTGGTGAATGTATTGCGTGTGTTGATGTAGGTATATTTTGGAAGAACGAATCAATCAGGTGGGCTAGTTTACTTATAACGTATTTTTTTCACCTGGAGGCAAACTAGAGGCAACCTAGGTTCGCTCTAACTGCTGTCATCGTGCTCATTTATTGCTCGAGAGGCAACCTAGGTTCGCTCGAAAAAGGGACGGAGTCGCCCTGAGAAAAAAGTCAGTTTTGCGAGAAGTTCACCAATACTCTCAACGTTGTTGTCAAAACATTAAACAGCTGTTTTTGGCTGAAAACAAAACAGTGTAATAATGAACGGGCAAATGATTATTGCCGCGATTTTGAACCTCTCAGCCAAGCAAAATCGTATTATCTGCAGTCCAGTGCAATCCGGACACAAAAAACGGCAATCCGGATGTGAAGAACCGAATGAAGAAATCCAGAAGGGAGAACAAAATGACAGCTGCATGTAAACATTGCGCTCGTTCTCACGCACACCTACGTATGGAATAACTCGAAACCCGAAACTTGCTTTTTTATTCTGACGGTTCTAGAGCCAAATCCGGAATAAAAAAAAAATACGCCATTACAGGTATTCCGGCATCCGTGTATATACCTGGCCAGCTGGCAACTGATTGAACATTCCAATTATATAGCCAGTTATATAATGAAACACATCTTACCTGTCGGCCCGCTTATGGGATTCGAAACCAAAAGTTTTTCTTGCCGATACCGGGAATCGAACCCAGTACGCCTGGCGTATCAATACCAGACTCGCGCCAGCCTATCCACTAGACCACATCGGCGCTCAGCATGACAATTTTCCCGGTGAGGTGCCGAAATTCCCGGTTTCCCGGTGACAAGATGAAATTCCAGATTTTTCCCGGTATTCCCGGTTTTCCCGGTTCGCTAGCAACACTGTCAGGGTTGCTAGCGATTTTTCGTTTTGAAATTCCAAAGTTTTTCCCGGTTTTTCCCCGGTTTATTCCCGATTAAAAATGACGATTTTCTCGGTATTTATTATATTCGTTTTTGAATATAAAACCAAGGTGAATGAAATAATTCAATATAAAGCCCTAAAATGTCTAACAATTTTTTTTTAAATCTGTTAACCGCTATGAAATCATGACAAATACTTAAACGTCTTTCACCACGTTGCCTTTTCGCATCAAATTGACAGGTTTTCATACATTTTTCGACAAATCCAACGAAATTGGAATTGACATTATTTTGCTCCACAACTTTGAACAATTTGTCTTGAAGGAGTTCAGCTGACTCGATCTTCAAATTTTCACTGTTTTGAGGTTCTTTTGAGCCACTATGAATATTCCAGTTTATATAAAATTTGTACAGAGTTGTAGAAAAAAAAATTACAGTTTATATAGAAATATGTATAAAATACATCGAAAAATAATATTAAATCATCTTTTCAACTTGAATGAGAATTTGTCTTACAAAACTTAGAGGGCTAGAAGCGACCATGCGGTAAAAAAGTAGGGCAGAATTGTTACTTTGAAGTGAAATTAGAGTAAAATTAGTGACCAGATAAAGACGAAAACTAATTTAAAAATGACATTAAAAGCTAAAACACAACGCTTTAAAGACAATTCTGCTAATTGAAAAACGTTTTTGGAAGACTCTTGGCCTCACTTGTAGCAATGCAATATGTTAAACAAAAGAGGAACATTTTTAATGAGCTTAGATAGTTTAAGAATAGCGACCGCAGAATCCTAAAGTTCTAAAGAAACGATGTGAGGGAACCAAAGATCGTACTGTAAAACTATGACAACTAAGCCCGACAAGAACTTCGAGTTTATCCATTTTCTTTGAAAAAAAAACCCACAAATTTTTAGAATTCATTCTATAGTGCAGGGGTGAGCAACCTTTTGAACCAACGGGCCAGTTTAAATTTGAAATCTTGTCGGCGGGCCGCACTTAAAATAATTTTATTTAATTATTAGGTGAGCTTCACGTCATTTTTTATAGTAACAATTTTTTGGAGAAAAAGTCTGAAATAGGAAAGATAAAACGAGTTCTCGAGTTTGAAAACAGTAATTCAACACTAAATTCAACAAATATCCGATATTGAAAAGGTACCAAACTAAATCTTTGTTATTTTTAAATTCTCTCAATTTATTAATAACACTAGTTTACAAAATTTAGAAAAAATCGTGAACTTGATTCACTGACCAACATTTTTAATGTAAAATCGGGCGCTGAATCCGAAAATGAAATTCAAAAAAATCTCAGTAGAAACGTTTTTGAGTTACGCTCCAAATATGAAATTTTGGAAAAATTAAAAAAGTTCTTGTACTTAGATTAAAATATCTCGGACGGTCCAACAGTAATTTGAAATCCCTCTTTTGCAAATTGAAGGTGAATAAATTTTCTATCGATCATCTCAACACTGTTTTTGAGTTTGACCAACAGTATTGTTGATATTAGTGACTTTATGAGAGAAAAACTTATAAAAACGCATTTTTTTAGAGAAAATTTTGTTTCAACAAAAGTTTTAGAGTCAATGGTAGCATTTAAAAAATCTAATTTTCCTTTGCCCTTAAATGTCAATTTAAAACAAATATTTCAAGTGGTTGTTTATCAAAATCGGTTGAAAATTATAGAAGTTATGGCTACTTTACCATAACTGTAATTTTTGTAGTTTTTCATAGTTTAACGAACCGCAGTACACTTATCATAGTATAGGAAGAATGAAACATGATAAATCTCACTCGCTCCAAGTCAAAACTATTTATTAGCTTACCAGAAGGTCACATGCCAAGTTTCAGGAAGATCTGACCATAGGAAGGGGTTGCTTGAGTCTCAAACGTGAATAAAATTTAAAGGTTTTCTGCCGGGGAGAAACACAAAATACTGGTTTTTCATCAATAACTTTTTTCATCACTAGCCGATTGTTTTTTATGGTTAATTTTTTTAAAGCCTAAGTTGAGACAAATATTTCACCTGAAGACTGCAACACGATTGGACTTGAAGTAAAAAAGTTATTGCAGTTTAAAGGCCGCAAATTATGTCCAACACGCAATGAGTACTTTTTACGCATTGCGTTTTATATATAGAATTTTCGACCAAAATACAATCTTTGAACCGCCATAACTTTTCTGTTTCAAATCCAATCGAGTTACAGTCTTCGGGTGAAATACTTGTCTTAACTTAGGCTTTAAGAAAACCTACCATGAAAAACAATCAACAAGTGATGAAAGATGTTATTGATGAAAAACCAGTATTTTTCGTTCCTCCCAGGCAAAATACCTAAAAATTTTATTCACGCTTGAGACTCAAGCAACCCCTCCCTATGGTCAGATCGTCCTGAAACTTGGCATGTGGCCTTCTGGTAAGCTAATAAATAATTTTGACTTGGAGCAAGTGAGATTTATCATGTTTCATTCTTCCTATACTATGATAAGTGTACTGCGGTTCGTTAAACTATGAAAAACTACAAAAATTACAGTTATGTTAAAGTAGCCATAACTTCTTCAATTTTCAACCGATTTTTATAAACAACCACTTGAAATATTTGTTTTAAATTGACATTCAAGGGCAACGGAAAATGAGATTTTTTAAATGCTACCATTGAGTCTAAAACTTTCGTTGAAACAAAATTTTCTCTAAAAAAATGCGTTTTTTATAACTTTTTCTCTCATAAAGTCACTAATATCAACAATACTGTTGGTCAAACTCAAAAACAGTGTTAAGATGATCGATAGAAAGTTTATTCACCTTCAATATGCAAAAAAGGGATTTCAAATTACTGTTGGACCGTCCGAGATATTTTAATCTAAGTACAAGAACTTTTTTAATTTTTCCAAAATTTCATATTTGGAGCATAACTCAAAAACGGTTCTACTGAGATTTTTTTGAATTTCATTTTCGGATTCAGCGCCCGATTTTACATTAGAAATGACCTTCAGTTTACTGAGTTCAAAAATGCTGTAAACTAGTGTAATTAATTAATTAATTTTTGGTGAATATTCGTTCATACAACATTCTTGTTAAACCCGATGGTACTATACGGCATCAGTTCCATCTAAAAATCTTCTGGAGCTCACAACAGGAGTGTGAAACATATATGTTGTATATTCAAAGAAATCATCGTCTTCTTAGCGTTGGACGTTAAATCGCTAATTGACTCTCTGTGATTTTTTTTTCCACAATCTAAACTTGTCCTCAAAGCCTAGATTTGTTTTACTACAAATGATCAAACCCCTGTTTTTTATTGAAGTTTGAACATTTTTTCTGTGGTTTCGACAACCTTGCTCAACATCTCAATGCAATGATCCAACATTGAGATGTTGAGCAAGGTTGTCCAAATCACAGAAAAAATGTTTAACTTCACATACTTTTGAGCAATTATCTTCAAAACTACATTCTTGGTTTTAGAATTTGTATCCAAATTATAAAATTTTTTAATCTTATTTAGATATCATTGGGATAGGATTTCTAAAGATATATTATGACTTTAGAATGCGAATTATAAGTGAAATACCTCAATTTATTAATGTTTGTTATAAATTTTGAATCAAATTTCTGAAAAAAACCATCACAGATAATCTTCAAAGACCTTTTGAATCTTATCACAAAATTTCAGATATCTGTTGTTTTAATCTAGAAATAATAATTTTTGTCGGAAACTTTTAAGTCGGCAGAATCATGTTGATAAAAAAAACTAAAAGCGTTCACCCAGGCTTTATTATTTAACTTTTGTAATTTTCGTCAATATTCAGAAATTAAAAAAAAACACAATTTTATGGTTTAAATTTTTTTTTCCAGTGTTTGAATGCTAAAAGAACAAGTCTTTTTGTCGATTTGGATAGAATAAATTAAAATAAATTGTCTTCTGAGCTTATTTTTATCATACAACTTTATTTTTGGTTGAAACGAAAATAACGATTTCACAAACGGACTTCGAAATTCCTATGATCATGTTAAGCTTCCGGTTTTTAGCTGCTCATCCGACTATTTTCATTGGATTTTGCTTATCAAAGTGGCAGGAGTTAAATAATAAGGAAGTATGTATCTTTAATTTAAAAAAAACTCCAATACTACGTTATGCCGATTAACAATATTTCATTTATGCCTTGAATAGGACATAAAAAATGCTTGAAATGCCAGAGAAAAGTTTACAATCTGATTAATTGTTGAACAAATGCAGATAAGTGCATAATTGATCAAGTCTTATATATTTGCCTAAGAATCCATTGTAGAAAAAAGTTAAGGCTTACAAATTTGAAAAAAGCTTTGCGGGCCGCACAAAAGGGTCTCGCGGGCCACATGCGGCCCGCGGGCCGCGGCTTGCTCATCCCTGCTATAGTGTATACACCATCAGAATTTTTTCAATGTCACTAGAACAGTTGAAAAAGTCTAAAATTATATTGAAAAAAGTTAACAATTCGAAATAAATTTACAGAAACCAAAATTTTCAGCAAATTTGTTATATGTGAGAGTACTACAAATGCAAACAAAAAAGCAGCACATGTTTAACGAAAAGTTTAAGGAATTTACTTGAAATTAAGTTAAGATTTACATTTATAGAAATTCCATTTCATGAAAGAGTCATGAAATTTACTAGAGATTTACTAGAAAAAAAAATTATATTCAAAAAGGAAGGAATTTAAAAAAAATACTCATAAATGATTTAACACGACAATTTCTTTTAAAAATTAACAGATCCAAGAAACACCTCAGAAATATTGTATCCATCCAAGAAACACCTATTGGAATATTGTAGAAAATATATCAGTAAACCTCTAAAAAGGTACAAAAATTACTGAAAGTTATCGAAAACTTCGAAAAGGGTTTGTTATCTATGTATGTATATCTACCAATCTTTCAAATGAATCGAAAATTTCTAGAAATAAGGGAACTTAGAAATGAAATATCTGATATTTTCGATTCAATTGAGTCACTTTTCACAAGTTTACCTTCCATTTAATATAACCAGAAGCATTGAAAGCATGAAATGTTTCCTGCCATGTGATTTAGTGCACTGTACAGATTTTGATTGATTTCTTTTTTTTATGTTGAGAATTATTCTTAACAAATTCAAGCTTTAAAAGTCATAACACTTCAAATCTTGGTTAATCATGTTGTAATAGTGTCACTTTAGGAAATATTTTTTCTTGACACGCATGCCAAAACATTGGTAAAGTGTCACAAAAGAACAGAAAACTAAATATTTTTTAGGCGAAAACCTATTTTTTTTTTAAATTCCAATTGTCATCCATATAACGTTTAAGTGTAAGCGATATATCAAAGCAAAACAAAACAATTATCTTCCTTACTGAATCTGAGCCATTCTCTCAATTTAGGTCGTATGAATTCCCACAGGACTCGGAAGGAAAGAAAAGGAACCCGTCAAATAAATAATAAACGAATAACCTAATAATAAACGAATGAATTCATACCACTTGTCGTGAAACAATATAATTTTTTTAATGAGTAGAAAAAGTTTTAAAAAAATAAGCTCAGTTGTCAGAAAATTATATACAAAATAGTGACTTTAGGGACCAAATTTAAAAAAAAGTGACTTCTGAGTGACTAGTCTGGAAAAAGTGACAAAGTTACTAAAAAGTGACCAACTTCTAGCCCTGAACTTAAAATCATCAAATTGCAGGGAAATTTTTAGTTATTTTCTTACTGCTGTTATATTTTTATACATACAAATCCAAAGACTGGTTTTAGAAGAAAAAACTTTTGCTTCATACAAAACAATAAAAAAATTCAGTAGTGCCCTAGTTATTTGAATTTAGGAGTTCGAAGTAGGCCTTGGTTTAGTTAGCAGCGAAAAATTTTTCTCCTGCCAAAATTTCTGATTTTTCTTTAATGTTTTGTGATAAAATATGAAAAATTAAATGATCAGGTTCGTGTTTACGTTGGTGTCGGTCGAAGTGAAATTTAAAGTGAATCAAGTTTGAAGAGCTAAATCTGGCCTCCTGTCGGCATTACCGGTGAAATTTGGTGGTGAAAACCAAAAGTGCAGGACCTGGGAATACGAAACGAGCCGAGGGAAAGATGAAAGTTTCGAAGGAAGATGGTTGTGATTTGCCCTCAAATCAGGAGCGACGAGACGAAAGTATCGGCGAGCTATGGAGTGGTCAAGCCATGCATGTCAACAAGTTCCTGATGCCTTTGAAAATATGCTCATTTTTCGACCATGTATTTCTTCACGAACACTGTAACCTGCACGTAGGAAATTTTTGTTTAGTTTATTTAAGTCAAAACTGAAGTGGTGAATATACCTTGTCCAAATCTCTTTTAGAGATTGTTTTGGCTAGAAAAAGATCAGGAAAAATGATTGATGATAAATATTTTTAGTTGGCTCCCACTGATAATGCGCTTCTTTTATTATTATTCGATTCACAAGTGTTTGAAATGTAAGGGACTTGAATTTGATAATTAGATTTTTAAATTGAATCTTATTCAAAAATGGTAACCTGAAAACTGGTATAAAATCTATCAATTTTCTTTTTTATTATTATTTCTTCGCATTTAGAAATAACTCGGAAGTGATGTCAGAAAAAGTTTGAGGAGTTCCAAAGTTGTAATTATCTTTAACATCGTCTCAGCAAAAATAGAAATTCAAACCTCGGCTACTAAAAGTCATTTTTGTATTGATATAGCACCTAATTAGTTGGGGCACACATAATAAAATAAGCCATAATATTCACGGGATTGGGGACCGTCCATAAATGATGTCACGCAAAATTTGGAAAATTTTAACCCCCCTCCCCCCTCTGTCACATATTGTCACAACTTCCGTAACCCCCCTTTTTGTATTACGTCACGTTTTCCTAACCCCCCCCTCCCTGGAGTAAAATTTTCAACACTTTGGAAGTTTAATTAACCTTCCCATGCCGTTCGCAAAATATACGTTTCGGGGAAATTTGAGTTGTAGTTTGATTTCGTTCTCCTGGCTGTAAATGTTAACCGATTTTGATGATATTATATTCATTGTGTAGGTAATTTGTTCTTATTACTCAAAATTTTAAAATAAAGTCGATATGTATTACCAAGTTATCAGAAACTGGTTCAGAAAACAAAAAGACCGAAAAATCAATTTTATTTTTAAAATGCTCATAACTTTTGACAGCTTTTCTGTATTTAAGTGTTTCATTGATGTTTGAAATCGTCAAGAATCCATCTATCCGACAATGTATAGATATGTTGGGGTCCAATGAAAGTTTTGATCGCTATCTCAGATCTTCCGGTAGAAAAAAATCTAACTTTAAAAAAACGATATGCAATTTTTGCTTTGCTTAGCTGTATTTCATTCCCCAATGAACCGATTTTCAAAACTCAAATTTCAATTTTTTGACGTTAATTTGATCATTATTTTCATAGAACATACTTGGTCTGTCAAAATTCCTAGTTCTTCAGTATATTGGAATGATGATAAAGAGATTTTAAATGTGCGCTTCGGGTCATATTGACCCGAACGGCATGGGAAGGTTAAAAATGTTGCTTTTTTAAATTCATCAGTTTTATTCAAAGCATTGAAAGTAAAGGTCACTTAAAACACATTTCAATCATGAGTCCAAGGATTATGTTGATGACTTTCCATATCAATGATCGGGAAAGTCGAGGCAGTAGCTGCAGCATCAGCGACGATGTTGAAACCATCCAAATCTAGTTCCTCTTCTTCAATTCATTCACAATCCAAATCATCTAGCTAAGCAATCCTGTTCACGTTTTGCCACAATTTTAGTGGGACGGACTTTCCTGAGTGTTGCAGTGGAAGTGTTGTTGTAAACTTTCTTATGCTCATAAAATTTACCAAAAGTGATGACGTGAGTATTATTATTCATTAAATGAATGGTGCGAGCATAATTTCATAGAACTTAGGATAAAATTATTTGTTATTGTTTTGCTATTTTCTTTTTTTTTAGTAATGATAAGTGATGTCACGCTCAAGCTGACCCCCTCTCCCCCCCATGTCACAAATTGTCACAAAAATTGAAACCCCCTCCTCCCCCCCTAACGCGTGACATCATTAATGGACGGCCCCTTGGTCATAATTATTTTTCTTTACACCCAAAATAATTTTCACTTAAAAAATAAGTGACATCTGTAGTAAATTCTCGCCATACGTAATTTCATTTGAATTTTAAGGGATGGGTCAAGTGAATTCACTTAAGTGACCGGTCAAGTGAATTAAACTAGGAAATTCGAGTGAAATTTATCTGAGTTTCTAAGTAAGTTTCTAGTTAATTATCTCACGCGTTTTTTTTTCAATAAAACATTTATAGAACACCACTTCGATTTCAAATACTTACATTACGCTTTCACCATAAATTTATTGATTGGAAAATTCCATCGTAATCCCAAGGCAGATCGGTTACTGCGGATAGTGCGACTTCTAAATCTTCCCTGCTGCAAACCAGAAAATCTGTCCAGTTCAACCCACAAGCTGAAACATGATAACACCTTTAAATAACTTATCCTCACATCACGTTTAACACAAACTACCGCCAAAATCGCCTAGTAAAGAATTGGGAAAATCCAAATCCAGCATAGGCTTTAAACGCTGCTCTTCAAAATTTACCATTTTGAACTCTGAAAATAAACACAACCGACCCGCCATTCACTTGAAATTCAAGTGATGGGGAAGTGAATATTTTTTCTCACTTCAAATTCAAGTGACGACTCAAGTGAATGTGGATGAATTCACTTGAAAAATGTATATGTCGCACTTGAATGAAAGAAAATCACTGGATCCTTGTTTTTAAGTGAAAAATCATGTGTATTTTAAGAGTGGATTTGAGTTCAGTGTATGTTTGTAGCGAGATTCAAGTCATTGAAGGCAATCGATCTGTAAGTCAATCTTTTCCGAACATTTGAATGAGTAAAAATAATAAGAAGATTAATTAAAATTGTTTCTCGATTTTGAATATAGTAAATACATAAAGCACGTAGTAGCGGAGTGCTACCATTGAATGTATTAAAATCTTTAGTATAGGGGAGGCTTCTGTTCGAGAAATTAACTTACACAAATCTTTTTTGGACAAAAAACAGCATGCCAACAGGTCGTTTGACCTAATTAATTATTTCCATGTTTTCGTCCTCATTTAAGAACAGATGAGCCCGTAGCGTAGATAGGTAGACTCAGAGTAACTATACGGAAAAGTAGTGTGATAAAAGAAATAGAATAAAAAGAAACAAAAGAAAGATTCGAAGGCGAAATAGCTGATCTACAGAAACCCAAATGTAATATTCTATATTCTAATTATTATTGCTGTGAGTATAATGTTGATAAGTGTCGTAATTTCCTAATTCCTTAACTGCATTTAATGTATAAATATTCCATATATAATTTCCCAATTGACATAAATTCATATTTAGGTCTTTACATATTCAAAATATTATATGAAGCGTTTAGTAGGGATCTCCACGCTTCATTCCGCCCCTGTATCCTGTATCTTTCGCGGTTTTCATCACATGGTTGGCCTGGCCGTTGTAGTATCTGCAATGCATGTTCTATGTATCAGATACTATGTTGAGAAGAAAAATGAGGAATGCAAGTTTTTCATTTTCCAGGATGCCTACATGTCTGGCCATGTTGATGTAAGAAGAAGAAGAAGAAGAAGAAGAAGAAGAAGAAGAAGAAGAAGAAGTAGTGCCCTAGTTATTTGAACTTAAGATTCGTGAAAATATAGAAAATTGTGAATAAGACAGGGCTGAACTAGAGACCTCAGATTTCGACAGGATTTTTACAATAAAACACATATTCCAGCTCAGGAAACTTTAAGCAAAAGTTTAACGTTGGAAGAATAAAAAAAAATCAAAATATTTGCGATATCGGCTTTGCTCCTCAGGGCAATTTAAACGGAAAACAGAACAACAACACTGCAAAAATCATCTTTTTATGGCAAACAAAGATATTTCTTTCGTCAGAAAAATGTAACTCTGCTTAAAAAATCTAACGCTACCAAAATTTTTGGTTTCTGCATGAAAATGCAAAAACTGGTAGTCGTTAACTAGAAAACTTTAAAAGATTTAGGTAACATATTAAGGACCGCGAAAAAATCTACGCCTAGAAACAACGAATTCGACCCTCTATGTATCTATTTTAAGAAGCCACTGGACCAATTTATTTAAATATAGTATCATTAAGTTACAAAAGTTTTGTGTTAAGCTTTGCCGTCTATTGTTTAATTATTAAATTTAGAACATTTGAAATATGCTTGTTAGTGTAGCACACTTGCTGAGAGCAAAAAAGAGGTATTTCGTATTTGGTTCGCAATGAGTTAGGAAAACTATTTTAAACTTTGTTTGTCACTTATGAACGAAAATAAATGTTACTTTATGTGAATGTATATCGAGATTGCCGAAAACTGCTCTTAAATTTAGAGATCAATTTAAAAATAATTTTGAAACTCCGTGATAAAATTCCTAACATGACAATTTTCCCGGTGATGTGCCGTAATTCCCGTGTTTTTCCCGGTTTCCCGGTGATGAGATGAAATTCCAAAGTTTTTTCCGGTTTTCCTGGTTTTCCCGGTTTGCTAGCAACCCTGTGAGTAGCTTATTTTAGAAAACCTTCATTGAGTCTAACTTTGTTTAACTAAAAGATATAGCTACACTCGAAGGATAATTCAATTAGTTCTGCACAAAGGGGTAATACAAAGTTGTTGGGGTCATTTCAAATTCATTTATCACTGTACACAATGTACATCATACAGTTTGCCTCGAACCTTAATCTTACAGGCGCTTGAAAGATGCGCACTTCATAATGGTGAAGATTGTTTCGTTTCAGTTAATCACATTATGTTTGTTCCTTGTTTCGATTTCACCTAGCTGAGTCTTCTAACATGACTAATGTGAGTCAACGTCAACACATTTTTGATCGATATCTTAAAGACCGTCTTAGAAAAAAGCCAGTTCAAATAAGCTTCACTCCCAAATTGATCCCAAAGTAAGGGGTGTCGAGAGCATGTTTGTTCACTCATAAAATGAAGTCACTTATTTGTTTTTAAACTTCTGTAGACCAATCAACCGATCAGACAGACAGACACAAAAACGACGACATTTAACTACCTTTACCTGCATCTCTTTTGCTTGGAACAAAAAGAAAAAGCCAAAAGAAATTTGATTACCGACTCGGTTAATTAGTAAGGTACTTTTAGAGAACAAAAAAAAAACTCGTTCCACTAGTTAGCAAGTTTCGTTCTCGTTGAACATTTCTTTAGCACCACGACACGAGACATCTTGATTGATAAAAACCGGTAATGATCATTATCAGTATAGCCAGCTGAGAACTAGAGTTGAGGGTAGGGAGTAGCGAAAATCATAGAATTGAACTACAGTTTCGCTTTTAAACATCTTTGGTGAATGTAACACCAATCGACGATCAAACTAAATTGTTAGTAAAAAAATCAACTTTCCTCTTAATGTTTTTGAAATCTTTCACTTGATGGATACATGGGTAACACTTTTTCGTCATGAGAACTCTAGCTCCACAAGAACCCTTCCAAATAAAGGGTCAAGAATACTATCTTGTTCATCTGATATCGTACCGACTTCTTCCGCGGGAAAAATCCAGTAGGATTAAGGAAATGGTTTGGGCATAGATACTTACGGAACTTTGCGGCTAGACAACCGTTTAGCAGCATCGCCAGTGACACGATCCACAGACCGTTGTTGCTGGAGGTAGTGAGCAACCGGCCGACCTTCATGATGATTAACTGTCGCTGCTAGACGAATTAGAGCTGCTTCCGTACGACGATATCAGGGAGGCTTGGGCTTGACCGGGTTTGACTCCAACTTCGGAACACAAACTGTTTAGTGTTTACACGGACTAGCGATAGACGCTAATAAACACTATAATCACAATTTTTTTTTTATATTCCTAATTCCCTACTCCAGCGAGATAAGTTGAGGGATTGAGGTTGCTTTTAGAACGTCGAACTACGAATGACTACAGGAGATTTATCTCAACACTTCTTATATATGTAGATCTGATCCTCCGGTCCAGGCCGGTCGATAGGCGCCGCCTCATGTAAAGCTCGTGTTGATTGTTCGTTGTCCGTTAATTTTGCTGAGGATTCGTTGTCTTTACCGGTGGTGTGGTGAGTAAGCCTTGCTTGATAACTCGGTAACGATTAGGCACCGGTTAATGAGCTGGAATAAAAAGTTATAAGTTTCAAAGATATTAATGCTCACACAATGCGTTCTTAGACAAAAAAATGTGTAAGTTTTTTTTAAAGATGATACACGTGTCACAACCATCCAAACTTTTTACCGGTCCAAAACTTTCAGATCAGTGGCCTGCGTTGGTCAGTCGGGTTTGAAAAAAATGTTGTCTTCAACCAGAATTTGATAATGCATGATATGCCAAGAGTTAATTTCGAATTCTTGTTCAGAATTTTTATTCTGACATGTGATTCTGAATTAAAGTCTCGATTTTTGCTCATGTCTGATAATTTTGAATTCGTTTCCTTGTGTGATTTCTGATTGTGAATAATAGTGTAAGGATCACAAAATAATAATTCTATTTTAATCGAAATCAGAATTCAGAATATTGATATGTCTTATGAACAAAAAATTTTGAAATCAGAATCTAATTTTAAAACAAAAGATACAGATACTAAACAAGATTAGATACTTAATCTCAATCAAATTAAATACAGGGGCATAATAGGTTTTAATCTTAGATTCATCTCTAATTATTAAAAAAAAATACCATTATGTTGTAGTGAGCTATTTGAAACAACTTCGACAACAACTGGCACAAATATTTTAGGCACGCGCCTACCTCATCGCGCATTCATGCGTTTGGAAAATTATTTGAATATTTTAGCCGAATCGTATCGCAAGGGACCATATACGTTCGATGCTTTTCGACTTAGTTCGTTTGATTGACTACTCATTTCCATCTTAAATCATTGAATTCGAATTTTTGTTCGAGTTGATTTATCCATTAATAAAAAAAAAACATAAAAACAATGAAAAACCTCAGGTAATATATTTATAAGGAAGAATGACCCTGGCAGTTACACTCCCTTGAAAAAAGATAATATATTTAATAAGACTAATCTCAACATACGTCATTTTACGCACTGATGTACTAAGCCAGGCAGAAATTTATTTAAACATTGTAGAAAATAAACAAATAGTATAAACAAATAGTATATAAATCAATATTGTCAAACATTCAACGTGCGAACTTTAATCATTTAATACCTTTTATTATGATATGAGATGCTGCGTAGATGAGGGTGCAAAAAATCTGTTCTTAAAAAGACGCATTGTGAATTACGCATTTTATAGAGGGTGATGCGTGATGCCCAGATTAATTGTACTGGAGGTAAAATAGGATTATTTAGCAAAAAAAAAACGTGTAACTATGAATTTTATTGGTACCGTAAACTGGGGTTGATTAACTTTGAACTTCATGAAATTTTTCCACATAATCATCAATAACTAAGTAAAAGTTTAAATTTCTGAAGACTTTTTTCTACATTTGAAGCTTTTAAATTGAGTTTCAAATAGGGAAAGTTTGTGTTGTTGGAAATTTTTGCTGTAAGTAAATATGTTTTATCGAAATCTTCAAATATCTATTTTTTCGAAGGCTCACATACAAACAACACTCCTGACAAAATCGAAACATCAAAAAGCAAACGAGTTGTTCTATGTGAAAGTTTATATAGGTTTAGGGGAGATAAGGGCATAAGGAGCACCCAGGCTAAGTGAGAACCCCTCTTTTCTACGGAAGTACATTTTTGTAGTTCATATAGTTAAGGCGTCCCATTATGTCTAAGCACGATTTTTACAAAAAAAAAACTGGCAAAATCTACGCCATGGGTTTCTAAATTTCCAACTAAAAAACCAGGCAATATCCGTGTGCAAATCCGGCCCAAAATCCTGGTA
Source organism: Uranotaenia lowii (assembly GCF_029784155.1). Taxonomy (NCBI): domain Eukaryota; kingdom Metazoa; phylum Arthropoda; class Insecta; order Diptera; family Culicidae; genus Uranotaenia; species Uranotaenia lowii. Next base: position 328,369,518 of record NC_073693.1, read on the forward strand.
TTTTCTTTTTAATTGAAAGAAAAAATGTGGTGAAAAATTAAACACATGAAAAAATTATTTTTGACTAAGACACATCAGCCGAAAATCTTATCTTTCAATTCCAAAAAAATTATACGAATCAATTTGGCTTAACACTAGAAGGACCGGCAAATTGAATATACCTATTCGGACCGTGACCAGTCAAAATGACTGGTAAAGGGGGAAATTTTTTCTATCAAAATATTTTTAAATTTTTTCTTTTGAAATTATTTTGTTATTAATTCGATAACATTTTTGTTATAAAATTGAAATATTTTTTCACCATGGGTGCCCGGAATCCCCTCAGTTTGGCATAGTTGACGAATGCGTGTATGTCATAAAATGAATATGTCAAATAATTATCAAAAAATTGAAACACATTATCAATTTAATAATAAAAACATGTTAGATGGCTATGGTTGTTGACCATGGGTGCACGTTTCACTTCAGTTTTGTTTTAGTAGATGTTTTCTAGCATCCATCGCTCTGAAGTTTTTCAACCCGATGCCTATAAATTATACCTGATATTGTAGGTTTTGGAGCATATTTTTAATATAAGTTAGAGCAATTTACCATGGGTGCACGGATTCACCGCCATTCATCCAAAATCATTTTTTTTGTATGTGAAAGGTAAACAATAAAGACTTTTAAATATTCAAATGAAATTTTTTGTGTTATATACATGGTTTTTTCTACTATGGGTGCACGGATTCACCGCGTTTTAATCAAATATTGGACTTTTTCAATTTTTTTAAAAAGCATTATTACAAATCTTAACTAAACCAAAGTCGAAATCATGTCTTTCATGTTGATGACATAATTATTTAAATAACGATTTTTATTTTAAGCTCCGTTTTTTCATTCCTGGAAAGAAATATTTCAATTAAATCTTGAAATAATAAATTTATTTATTTATTATTAAAAAACTGGTTTTTGCCATCGTATATTTATCTGATAAGATCTGATAAACATCCAAGAAATTGGAAAACGGTTATCATGGATCGAGTGAATTTTTGGAATTATATGCATCAAGTTATGTCGTGCGACGGAAAACAGTGGAAATAAAAATAATGAATCAACATGTTCAAATGTACACATTGATTTGTAGTTCCTTAAAAGTTTTTCGATTGACTAATGTTGCATTTCAAATGCCTATCATATCTTACTCAAAAATATTTTGTGTTCTGAAGCAAGTTGAAAACTATTTATTTCTATATAATTAACAACGGCGAATTTACAGCCATCCCGTGCACCCATGTTGAAAAATCTTAGCGCTAATGCGGTCTATCAGATAGACTGGCGTGAGTCTAGTCTAGGTATGCCAGGTGTACTGGGTTCGATTCCCGGTATCGGCAAGAAAACTCTAGGGTTCAAACCCCGTAAGTTGCCGACAGGTAAAATGTGTATCCTCTTATAATAAGAATGTTCAATCAGTTGCCAGCTTTATACACGGGTGCCGGAATACCTGTAAGGGAACTTGAATTGGAAATTTGTCGAACCTAATAATCTAAGAATGCATGTGAATACATACTTGGGCAGAAACTGCGGTGAATACGTGCACCCATGGTGGATAAACAACGTATGAAGAATAATCGAATATAAAAAAAATCATTTAAATTGTTCAGTTTCATAGACATAAGGTCTTCAAATTTGAATAAATAAGTACACAATTCATAATTATTTTACTCATACTAGTTCAGTATAAAACATATTTATCACTTAAAATTACTCGATTACTCGAATGGACATGTATTAAAACTAACATAACTTTAACAAATCTTGATGAAATTTCGCCAAATTTTGACAGAAAGTTCGATTATAGTTGAGCAACAAAACAGACCAATAAAATTGGGAGTCAAGTGCTTGAAGCGCCACACAGCGGTCGATCCGAGAACTTTTTCTACAAATTTCCATGACTTCGCATCGAAAATCAATAATTTCATAGCTAATCACACACTCTTGCCCACCATAAATCAACTGGGGCTCATTGTCTTGAATGTAGATTGCAAATAAAACCAAAAGCAAGCGAAAAAAAGTTTATCTTGTTTGAGTTATAGGTTTGTGAATTTTACCAGTCATTTTGACTGGTCACGGTCCGAGTGTCCATGGCGAAATTTTTCTCGCTTATTAAAAGAGCTAGAAAAATAAAAAATACACAGTTTTGTAGAGATTCAAAATTCATGAAAAGTCGTATTTTTTGCGAATTTTTAGAGCGTAGTGTTTAAAAGATATTCTACAAACAAAGTGTCCCACCAGTCATTTTGACTGGTGCGGTCTTTCTAGTGTTAAAGAAGTCAAAAACGATTTTTTGTTTGATGCTAAAATAGAACATTTTGTTAACTAAATTTGAGTTTAAGGTGTGAATTCTACTAAAATTGTCAAAAAAATCGGGCCTTTTTCCTTGATATCCGGGCATCCTAACTAGAGCCGGCTTTTTACTATGAAAATTCGTGTAAGCCCGGATTAACCCTGATTCACTCTTGAGTGTCAATATGACACTATTAGGAGTTAAGCAGCTTGTAACTTTCTTCGGGTGCATCGAAATAATACAATTTCTCAGGGGACCTTCATTGAATTCGCGAAATCCTTTATTTTTGCATCATTACTTTTTTTACAGACGCACCCTGTAAACCCAGGAAAAAAACTCCCTAATCAGACCTTGAGTGTCAATTTGACACTCCTCGCTTAAAACCGCTACATCTTTCTTTTTTCTCAACCGATAAAAACCGTACTTTTCAAACAACGAATTGTCATTGGGAAGTTGACGTAATGTGGCACAATTTCGCATCTTTAAATTTTCGAAATACGAAACACAGAATTTTTGATGAAATTTCAAAGTAGCTGTTTTTTTTAACTTTTTGTCAATTTGCAATTTCTCAGATTTTCTTGCACTTAAATTCAACTTTGCACTAGATTTTGAGTATATTCACGCAAGATTTTCACAATAAATTTATATATACATATCAGAAAGGAAATTTCATACGGATTTCAGTGGTGGAATTACATTAGCGCTGCGATACTTTACAGGAATGTGATAAATATAAAAATAAAAGTAAATCTAGAAAATTTACGCGGACGATTGCGTTTTGTCTGTTTTCGTCCACCCGTCGGTACCGAAATTAGAAAAGTTACGTAGGTTAAGCGTTTTTGGCGCAGATGGAAAGGAGTGTAGGCAACGTTCAACGTCAAAATATTCAACTGGTACGAACCAGAGTGAGGCAAATAAAAATTCGTTTTAAAAAAAAAATAGAATAGCTAAGATAAAAATTTATGCCGGAACCAACCAAAATCAACAAAACTATTGATTCATGTATAAGGCATGCTCAGTTTTATGAAATTTGCAAACCTGTTCAACGAAAAACTGGAATAAAGTCTGCTACCCGCTCACTGGTCGGTGACATTCGAGCGATTTTTTTTTTTCATTTTTTGTGTTTTCCAGCCCTGGCGAACCACCTTATAATTTGGGCGTTTTTGCCACCTAGTCCACCCCACTTATTTCACAATTTTATTAATCATATTTTTGTAAAGTATCGCAGCGCTGTAATTACACCATTAGAATCGGTACGAAATTACCTTTCTAGTGAATATGAATTCATAACAGAAGCTTCCTTTGAAAATTCGTCAAAATTTCTGTGATTCGTATTTTGAAAATACAAAATTGCAAAAATGTGCCAAATTACGTCAACTTTCCAATCCTCTTTTCAAAATTTATCTGGTATGACTCAAACAATTAAGACGACTCATTGACTGAAAAGTACGTGTTTTACACTACTTTTTTACATTTTTGTGGTCAAAATTTCAAAAAAAAAAATATCTATATTTATGTCCAACGTATAGCTTTAAACACACGGAAAATAATAAAAAGGTAAAATTTACCGAGTTAGCAAAGGTGAACGCTCGTGAAAGCCAAAAAGGTAACTTCTATCTCTTCGAGTGAGGTGAGGTGTGAGGTGAATCGAGGTTGGAAAAAAGGTACAATTCACCGAGAAAAAAGGTGAATCCAAAAAAGGTAAATCTTACCTCGTAGCGAGGTGAAGTTCACCTGAATTGAGCTCGATAAAAAAGTATAATTCACCTAGAAAAAAAGGTAAATCCAAATAAGGTAAAACTTACCTCGTAGCGAGGTGTAATTGACCTGGATTGAGCTAAACAAAACGGTACAATTCTTCTAAAAAAAAAGTAACTATTCGCCGAACCCGTTCATTGAGGTTAAGCTGTTTTGTTATTCTAGGAACAAGTTTTGCTTTGTGCCTAATATGTGAAAATCGGAATAGAATGGTAAATGTTCTTAAATATCATTTAGTTGTGCTGGTTGCCGTCATAATACTATTGATTTTGTTTCAGATCGGCTAATAGAGCTTGGAGGTGTATTCCACGTCATCCTCCAGCCGGAAAAGCCGAACCTGACCGGATTAGTCGAACGGAGGAGGCCATGAATGTACGCAACGCAGGTGGATTCAGCGGCCATAGCGGCTCAGAAGAACGCGAAGCCGAATTACCAGTCCCTTTTTATCTCCAATAAATATCATTTTTAAAAGAATGTTGTATTTTTTTAATCTTATTGAAGAAAACAATCAAAGCAACCAGCATTTACTTTTTAAATCAGTAAATGGGAAAACGGTATTATTTACTATTTTGCTAAGTGAATGCGAAAAAGGTAAAATTTACCTTTTTACTAGGTGAATGAAAAAAAGGTAAAATTTACCTCGAAAGAGGGGTGGAAAAAAATTCACCTCGCAAAAAGGTAAATTTTACCTTTTTTTATTTTCCGTGCAGCTTTCTTGGACACTAAGGGGACATCCATAAATGACGTAGCTTTTAATTTTGAGTTTTTATACCCCCCCCCCCCTCCCCCTCGTAGCATTTCGTCACAAAGTCATAGACTCCCCCAAGATAATAACGTAGCTTTAAACCCCCCCCCCCCCTCCCATTTTTTAAAATCGGTTTTTTAAATTTTTACTTTTACCTCTAAAATCAACAAACAGGATAGCTGGTAAGTATTCAATCAGTTGCGTAGATTCAAATTATCTCCATTCTGGATTCCAATGAAATCGTTGGTCAGCTTTCCTCCATCGTCTGTTCGGCAGGAATAATTGCATCTGCGATAACAGCTTCCTCCACCCACTCTCTATCGTCCTTTGGAGTGATGACCAGCACTTCGTGTCCTCTTTTGCCTACAATCCGCTTTGGACGAATCTTTCTATCCGAGGCTGGGGCCTTGTGGATTTTGCAATGTTCCTTTTGGAGAACATTTGAAGCAAAATATAAATTACATTTCTTGCATGTACGCTCCTTGATACACTTGAAAACAGTCGGGCAGTAGGAGTCAAAAGCTACATGTTCAGACTGGATTGAATTAGGCATAATATTGCTCAAATCCATAGAGGGATTGATAAACAATATGGAGCAAAGTTCTTATTCCCAGCAGCAGATGGATTGGGGACCTTCAACCTGTTTCAAATCTGTTTGTACAGTGGCAGTTTTAGTGGCAGGAACCGGTTCGGTAAAACAGTTAGAAGGCTGCTAAGAAAAGATTTGCAGCATTTTTGGTTCGTGCGTTTCACGAGTTGCAGCAAATACTGACTGCTTCTGACGTGAGCTGCAAACCAATCAGCAGCTTTTTCGATCAAATCCGCCATCTCCGCGTGATCCGGCTCAACACATTCGGCATGAACCTATGTGGTTTATCTATAGGTGGGGTCAACTAAAAACTTTAGTGTTAGTTTGTTGTATCCATACAGTTGTTTATGAACGATTGTGACGTAACACGACGCCGTCGCGGTGGCAATCATTCAACGCATCAATGAAACCGTAGCAACGTCCCAGAATGTTTGTTATTGACGTTACCATGATAGAATGTAACTAAATTTTCGCGATGCCGTCGTGTTGTGAATGCAACATTATTCTCGATGCGGTTAAGATTTTATTGTAAAATTCGGGTTCTCGAAGTAGTTTGACGGTTTCAGCTGCAAAAGAATTCGTTTTCTCTCAAAATTTTGTCCAGAAAAACCTTTCCTGAAATCGGAACCAACAACCACGAAAGGTGAAAAGTCCGTATAGAAAAAGCTGGCAGAGGAGAATATGTTGAGGAATTTTAGCGAAAACGATTCGGAATCATTGGTATTTTTACAGTTACTGAAAAAAAAACAAAAATTTTAATTTTTATAAACAGCTTGTGTTTCAAAAATTCAGATTTAAATTTTATTGTAAATTAATTTAAAAAAAAGATTTATAACAAGTTTTAAAAAAATATAAAAATTATGATCACTTTTCGATTAAGAGCTCAGCTTTAAAATAGCACATTTCAGGTTTTGCATATCAGTTTTGAAACACAAATCGAGATATCGCATACAGTATTCAGGTTCAGTTTAAACATCTAATAGTTTGATTTAAAGTATAGTGCCAGTATCTCAGAATTTCGAACAAATTTCATAATTGAATGACACAAAATGTACAAACAGTTCGATGTGTTAGATTTTTTTCAAATCATTTGAATATTATCTAATTGCTAGTGCAAGGAAGGATACCGAACTTGTGATTCGATCTTGAGCCTATCCTGATAATAATTTCCACCCATTGCTCGAGCTCGATGTTATGATGTAAATACGTATGAAAACTGTCGTCGCAAGGCGACTCTAGCGTCGAGATGTCCTTGAACGATTGTGACGTAGCAATCAAAACATTGAAAAAACTGATTCTCACACTCGTGCAACGGTAGTCTTGTCCGCACCTATAGATAAACCACATAGGGCATGAACGGGATAGTCATCGAACCGAACTTCATTCCACACGGAAGCGAGCGTTTGTCCTGCATGACCGAAATTCTTCTTTTCAAATTCAGGATCGATAGTTGTCATCTGGCTGTCCAAATGTGAACCCTAAAACTGATTTTTTTTTTCGATATTTATATAAAGCTACGTAGCTTTACTTGAACCCCTACCCCCCCTCTCATCACACATCGTCACACAAAGTCAAACCCCCTTCCTCCCCCCAAATGCTACGTCATTTATGGATGTTCCCTAAGTGAAAATTTCCTTGAGCATTCCGTAGCTGATTTACAGTCTTTTTTCCGTAGCATGTTTTTTCGGATTTTTTTTCTTAGACTTTGAATACCGGAAAACTGGAGAGTTTTAGGTGAATACTGTCTGAAAAACATATTTGAGTTTCATTACGAGGTTTCCAAAACTTTAAATTTTGAAAAAATCGGTTGAGAAACAAGAGAGATATACTGGTTTTAGTCAGGAATATCAAATTGATACTACAGGGACTGTAACGGGTAAAAATTTCAGGAACGGATGAGGGTTAAGAAAAACCTCGAGCAGACTATGATAAGCTCTCCGCTATATGTAGTTGGCTATGAAATGGGACTGATTTGCTGTCATTCTAACTAACTAGATACCTACCGCGAATATAATCGCATATGCGTCCCAGAGTATAATTTTCAATACAACCAAACAAAATTTTGATTTTTTTTTGCATGAGCAATGATGCAAGAGTACTTTTTTGTCACGGTTATAACAAATGCTGTTGTTTGTTTGTTTCGATCAAAACCGAGTGAAAATACGAAATTTTTCAAAACAAGTTACAAATTTCAATTGCTGTTTTCTCAACTTGACAAAAATGCAAATGGGACGGACTTGCTATGAGCGGCAGATTAGGCTCAAACTGCTCACATGGGAGGAAGCAGGATTTCATTTTCCTCACAACTCTGATCCAATCGAGAGTTTTTTTTCCTCATCGTTCTTCCTTTGATAACAACTGATTGGCTGCACCAAGCAAGCTTCATAAGTTGTACCGATGATCGTTCAGATAGCGAGTGCATCGCACTTCGGAGCGGAAAATAACATTGGGTAATTAATAAGCGATTTGCCGTATGCTGATGTGATTAGCTTCGCACCCCCCGGGATATCGGCAGTAGTGCATCGTGTGTTTTATTCCCAGATTTGAATAGTTGAAATTTTAATTGAATCATCAACACGCCGTTCCCGCCTCTCCATTTCCCGTTAGATTTGATTTCGCATCACTAACTGCTTTAGTAGATACCTAATTGAATCAACTATTCAGTCGAGATAATATTTTGTAAAGCGGATTAAACTGGCTATCTTGATGTACAGTTACAAATGAACAGAATTAGGCTGATATTAAAACAAACAACTTCTACCTACTACTCTGGGCAAGGCAAACGACAGTGGATTTGTAAAATGATGGCAACATTGTTGGAGATGTTGAATTTCAATCTTTAAGTGGACTGATAAGATAAATATGTAAAAATAATAAAGATACGAACCGATCGGGATATTTAGGAAATTTGCGTCGAACCTTTGTCGAGTCTTTCGAAAACGATTATCAAATGCTGGGTTCATCTCTTCACTTTCGTTGAAGTCTTTCGATAGACATGCAGAAATACAAAGCGAATGAACAATTCGAATCCCGATGTTCTAGAATTAAACTCTGAGTTTGAATCTTAATTTGGTCATTTACAATATGGATTCAAATATGGCATGGTGTCCTTTTTCAAATTCAGATAAAATTCGGTATCTCTGAAAATTTGCCACATTTTAGAGGAGACTGTTCTATATCTAACTCAATTATTCACGCAAAAAAACCGCCGGTCTGAAACCCTTTTTTTAATTCCCTCTAATAACGTAAGGCAACAAGATTAACATTCTACTCAGGCGATGAATGATGAATTCCAATATTTTTTTCCTATAAAGTTAACTTTTGAAAATAGAAGAAAAATTCAAACGTGCGGCACATGTGTGGTCGAACCATCCATAATCCACTGCATCGTAGAACAAACGGATGGCTCAATTCGGTACTTCTTCTTCGATAGAGTTCATTGGTGAGGGACAAAAAATTCAGGTCAAGCTTCTATTTAAAATGCTTCTTGCTCTTTTCAATACCTTAGTAACTTTTTTCCTATGGTCTATTCGTCTATCATTTCAAATCTATAATACTCACCGATGAAAACGCTCAAAATTTTAACAAACAAATTGACGGTGAATTCTCCCCTTAAAAATTGTTGTGCACATTATGAGAATATAAACATATTGCGAACCAAAAACCAGAGTTTTTTCGTTTGCCGCGAATGTGCTTCTGTTACTTCAAATAAGGCTCGACACTAATTTTCGAGAGCAGTGTTTATTACAGCAGCTTCAAAGCTAAAAATATTCGACTTTTAGTTTACATTTTTCGGTTAAGTATTAAAATCTATCTTACATTTTAGTGCGAGAATGTCGCCTGTGCTTCGCTACTCGATTGCTTTCGAACCCGGGTCTATCCGAGCCAGAATACGGAAATCACTAACATGGAACAAATAACTGTATTAAGATTCGAATTTCACTTTCAGTCAGATTTCATAAAAGGAGCAACTTACGGTTGGAGAAATCGGGGTCTTGTTGCACTTCAACAAGTGATACCTTTCCTACGGGAAATCACCGAAAAAAGCCTTAATTTCACGACAAACAAATCACTTATTACTTGCTCAAACAAGACGCGCACAAAAGCCGGGGAAATAAAAACAAGATGGTTATCCCAACAAGAAAAAAGGTCGTCATACACGGTGCTGGTTGTTGACAACCTAACCAATGCTGCCAGTGGTGCCGACATCCTCCCCCGGGTGCATCTCAGCAGTCCCTGAGACTGCACTGCTTTGACCATTTCCGCTACTCACGTCCAGTCGGGCTAGGTAATGAAGCGCTCGCTTCAACACTCCATTCGCCGTCTCCACCACTGCTGTACGGGCCTGGCCATCGGATCCGACGAATATCTCCACCACACGTCCTCGTACCCAGCCGTTGCGGGTCCTTGGGTCCGCGATCAATACCAAGCTGCCAACTTCAATCGGTTCCGCCTCTTGGAACCACTTGTCCTGCCGCCGTAAGATAGGAAGGTACTCCTTCGTCCAGCGTCTCCAGAAGATATCGAGTTCCCGTTGAATAAGACCCCATGTTTCCCGAAGGTTCCGTTGTTTTGCAATTGGAACTGCGGGTTGTTTAATACCGTTGGAACTCCCCAACAAAAAGTGGTTCGGAGTAAGTGCTTCAAATTCAGCGGAATCTAGGGGAAGGTAGGTCAGAGGCCTTGAATTGATTATGCTTTCTGCCTCCACTATCAAAGTATTAAGCCCCTCGTCGTCTAGTTTACCCTCAGAGTACCCATCTTCAATTGCCACCTTGACAGATCTCACCAGTCTTTCCCACACGCCCCCCATGTGTGGTGCCCCCGGAGGATTGAACTTCCACTTAGTATCGGCATTCGTGAAAGTGTTGGATAGTCCTTGGTTGATCTGTTGCTGAAGTATTCTTGACGCCCCAACGAAGTTCGTCCCGTTGTCGCTGAAGAATATAGCCGGTGCACCGCGGCGTCCCACAAACCGTCTGACTGCAAGGATACAGGAAGATGTGGAGAGTGAGGACACCGCCTCAAAATGCACGGCTCGCACGGTCATGCAGGTAAAGACCGCTATCCACCTCTTCACGTTTGACCGACCGATTTTGACGAGAAGTGGGCCGAAATAATCCAACCCCGTGTAGGTAAACGGGCGCTCTCGTTCAGCTAGCCTAGCTGGCGGTAATGGAGCCATCGGTGGGATGGACGGTTTGGCTTTCCGGACTCTACAGGTCATACAGCTTCGGCTAATGCGTCGAGTAAAGGTACGGAGGCCAGAGATGGAATACAGCTGCCTAACCTCGTTGACGACGGTTTCGGAGTTTGCATGGTTGTAGCGTCGGTGATAATAATCCACGATCAACATCGTCACACGGTGCTTCTGCGGTAAAATTACCGGGAAACGGACGTCATAGGGAGCTGATTTCGACTCACGAATTCTGCTATTCTCCCGGAGCACACCGTTTTCGTCGAGGAATGGTACAAGTCGTGTGATCGGGCTCTTTTCCGGAACGTTTTCGCCTCGCTGTAGGGCAGCGATCTCCCCCGGGTAGACTTCCAGCTGGACTTGTTTGTAGATGGTTTCCATGGCCGCTATCAGCTCTGGTTGTTCGAGGATTTCAAGGCTTCCAGATGATTTGTAGAAACGACGAGAAAGACGGAGAATGTAGGCAACTGTTCGGTAAAGCCGCTCCCACTTTGAGAAAGGACTGAAGTCGATCACAGGTTGATGAACTCGATGTATAAGTACAGTCGCTCGTTTCTCTTCGTCAGTTGTCTGAACATTCGTCGACGATCCTGGCCAGTTTTCCTCCGATAATCGTAGAAACTCGGGTCCGCTAAACCACAACGCATCCTCCTTGAAGTAGGGTCCACATCCCCATTTGGTAGCTTCGTCAGCAGGATTCAGTTTCGACGGTACCCACCGCCAATCCGCAGCCGTAGTGTGTTCCAGGATCTCGCCTATCCGATGTGCCACGAACGGTCGATAGTTCCTCGGGTCTGCGTTTATCCACGACTGCGCAGTTCGGGAATCGGTCCAAAGAACGTATCTCGTTATGGGAATGCCAATGTGTTGTAGAATGAAGATCAGCAATCGAGTTCCCAACACACAGCTCTGCAGTTCCAATCTGGGAATCGACATCGGCTTGAGTGGCGCCACTTTCGCCTTCCCGGACACTAGCTGACACTCCGCTGTTCCATCTGGCCTGATAATTCGGATGTAAGCCGCACAGGAGTAGGCTACTTCACTGGCGTCCACGAAGATGTGGATTTCTGCGTTTTTATAGGTTTCAACTCTCGCGTCAGAAAAGTAGCAGCGCGCTAGCCGTACGTTATCGATGAAATCTATCATACGGGTCCACTCCAACCACCGCTCGAAGATAGCGTCGTTGACTGCTTCATCCCATCCGCTTCCCGCTCGCCACAAGTCCTGGATGAGCACTTTACCGTGTATTAGAAACGGTGCCAACAGACCCAGCGGGTCAAAGAGAGTCATGACGCACCTCAAAATCTGCCTCTTGGTTGGTCTGGATTCAGTTCGTAGAAGTTCCCTCACTTCGACGCTCATTTGGGTCGAGAATCCGAGTTCGTCTGTTGACGGTCTCCACAGCATGCCCAACACTCTTGCTACCTTTTCCTCGGTTATCCAGTTCAGGGTTTTGTCTTCGTGATTTTCTGCTACGCCGAGATATTCGAGAACTGCAGTACTATTCGATCTCCAATTATGCAGAATAAAACCACCGTTGCGCTGTACTGTTCGAAGGTCTGCAGCTACGCTCTTGGCCTCTTTTTCATCTCCGAAGCTCTCGAAGTAGTCGTCGACGTAAGTTCGAGTGCTGATTGATCTTGCCGCCTTGGGAAACTGCTTCTCGTGCTGTCTCGCATTCAGTTTTTGCACGTATTGTGCCGAGGCGGGCGAGCATGTGGCCCCGAACGTTGCCACGTCCATAAGGTAGATGTCCGGTTTTTGGCTTGGATCCGAGCGCCACAGAAACCGTTGGGAGTTCTTATCCGCTGGCCTTATCTGGATCTGGTGGAACATCTCCTTGATGTCGCTGCTAACGGCTATTCGGTACAACCGAAACTGGAAAAGCACTCCTAGTAACGACGACAGCTGATCTGGTCCCTTCAACAATTGGCTGTTGAGTGAAACGCCATCGACTTTGGCCGCCGCATCCCAAATGACTCGTACCTTCTCCGGCTTCTTAGGGTTTATCACCGCTCCTAGCGGCAGGTACCAGATTCGGTTCCTATCTGCAGTCTGTAGCTCTTTCGGAGTTGCCTTGTGCGCATATCCTTTGGCGACATATTCAAGAACTTGCTTATGGAGATTTTCTTTCAGCCTTTCGTCACGGTACATTCTTCTTTCTAGGCATTCCAAGCGCCGCTTGGCCATGCCGTAGCTATCCGGGAGGACAACGTCGTCTTGTGCCCATAGTAGTCCTGTCTCGAAGCGATCGCCAACACGTTTCGTAGTATTCTCCAGAATCGCTAGCGCTCGATTATCCTCCTCTGTCTGCGGCTTCGATATCGCTGCTCCAACATCGTCGATAATAAACATCTGTTTCACTAGGATGTTGAGCGATTCATCTGCTTCACACTTGCAGCTGTGAAAGTTGAAAGATGTACTGCTGCTTCCGCTACGCCGACCATAGGTGCACCATCCAAGCCGTGTTTTTGTCGCAATAGGTCCGGATCCATCACCTTCTCTTGTTTTCAGAGGTACCGCCAGACGAAGATTGTCAATCCCGATAAGAATCTGCGGCTCGGCGTTACTGTAGCTGGCCAACGGAACTCCACGGAGGTATTTGTACTTCAACGCTGCCGCCTCCGCCTGGAAACTCTGCTTCGTTAAGTTCAGACATCCCACTGTCCGAGCGTTCGATAAGATGTACCGCTTCTCTTTATCGGGACCCGAAATCTCGAAGCTGACGATGCGTGAATCGTGCTCCACTCGCGACGCATTCCCTGTCCAGCGTAAGCAGAGAGGTTGAAGACTTCCACCCAATCCCAGCTGTTTCGCTAGTCCGTCCTCTACGAGCGTCAAATCCGATCCCTCATCTAGGAACGCAAAAGTATCTACCGTCCCAGACTTTCCGTATACCGTAACAGGCACAATACGGAAGAGTGTTCCTGAATCTTGGAAGCGGTGAGTGTGGTTCTCAGCAGTCTCTGTTGAGCTTTTTTCCGGCGAAGAATGTAGTAACGGATTATGTCGATATTTACAGCCAACGATGTCACACTTGATGCCGCTTCTGCAAGGGCGCCTACCGTGGCTGCACAAGCACGAAAAACAAAGATGCCGTTCACGAATGAGTTTCCAACGCTCGGATACCGAAAGGGCCTTGAACTTGTAACAATCCCTAACACGATGACCGTTCTTCCCACAGCAAACACATTCCAAGACTTCGGAGTTCTTCTGCTTCTCCGCCTGCGCTTCCACCTTGTTCTTCCCTAGATCATGCTGCTCGGGCGATGAATTGTGAGAGTTCACAAACCCTCTAGACTTGCTGGGATTCTCACGGTTGGCTGTCTTATGCTGCTCAGGTTTGAATGGAATAACACTCGCTGCATCCCGGACAATCCCGGCCATGTAATCTCCGAAGATCTTCAAGTTCACCACCGACAGGTTACGACGATAGGTAGCCCACTGCAGTTTCTGATCATCCGGTAATTTGGCAATCAACTCTTGAAGCAGTTGAGGATTGCATAACTGGTCATACTCATTGGCTGCCTCGATGTGGTGACACAGCGCTTGCACGGCTGTTCCGAATTCCATCAATCCTTCCAGCTTGTCCACTCGATGTACCGGAATCGCTCGCACCTTCTGCAACAGGTTGTTGATCAACAGGTCTGGCCTCCCATACCGCAACCGCAACGTTTCGATCACATGAGGTATTGTGGCCGGAAGAACTAAACTACTCCTCACCACCTCCAAAGCTTGTCCCTTCAAGCACCGTTGTAAACGCAGCATGTTTTCGCCATTTGAGAAACCGCACACCGCCGTTGTGTATTCGTAGTTTGCAATGAATATCGGCCACTCCGCTGGATCACCGGAAAAGTAAGGCAAATCCCGTGAAAACGACTGCCTGGCTGCTAACTGCTGGGGCGTCAAGCTCGTCGGCGCACCGAAATCGTTCCTTGGAATACACTGAACTCTGGTTCCATCACTTCGCGGGATTGACTGGGGCAAAACGTGTTCATTTGACTGGGAGGTTTGGTGGATTTGTGTTGGCTGACACGTCGTAATGGGCAAAGACGTCAAAGGTGGCAAAGAAGGAATAGTTGGTACAAAATTATGTTGCTTAGCATGAGGCACCAAATTGGGCAGCGGATGCGTTAGCTGTTCATGCATAAATTGCTGCGGCACTCCTGTTTGTGAGGGCAAAGGTTGTGCAATTGTTCGAGCGGAAGGCTGATACGCTATTTTTGGGGGAACATCTGCAAAACTAGACACGGACTGCTGAACCATCTCTGTCAATGGACTAGAATTTTCGAAAAAATGTTGCCGATGTGCAGTCTCCGCGTTAAAAAATGTAGATTGATAGTGGGGTTCAAAATTGATCACATTTGTATGGGTGGAGCGCGCGACCATATTGCGCTGCTGCTCTAAAATGAGGGGTTCTGGGGGCGCGACATGGTTTCGCTGCTGCCCAATTACCAAGGCTGATTCATATGTTGTGGGGCTTTTAATATTTGTAGCATAATCAAAGGCTTGACACTTACCAAGTGGTCCAATACTTCCCTCTAACTCAGGAGCTTCGATGGTTACCGATTTCCTTTTCGGCACTGTCCCGGTGAGTGACGTCAAAGCATGTTGACCTGTCTGCTTGGCTGCCATGTTGCTACTTGCTGCCGGTAGTGCGAGCTGTCGCCGCTCAGAACCCGGCTGGGCACCTACCGGAAGAACGTCGTTCGTTCCCCCAGTCGTCAAAGTTGAAAACAATTCTTCGCACTGCTGAAGTTGGTTCCGAAGACTCATCAGCTGTGCTTGCGTCGGTTGGTGCTCATTTGCACACTGTTGAATTTGTCGCTGCATCGCCACGAAGCATTGTGACATTCCGTCTCGCAACGCCGCAGCATCCGCAGCTGTTGGAGGAGCAGGTTCGCCACCCACTGCACCAGCAATTGGGTCCACGTGTGCCACCCACTCTGCCGTTCGTTGTTTGCCATGTTCCCTCCGGTTAGAACTGGTTTCCTTCATCAGCGCATCCTGCTCGTCCAGGAAACGTTGGCGCATATCCAGCGCCACTCGCTGGAGCTCGAGTTCCTGTCGTTCACGCATCCGGCGCAACGAATCCGCTCGGCTGGATACGGATATCTTGCTGTTAACGCTAGGGGCTTTCTTCCGGAGGATACAGTTCCGGCATTCCCAATCCCGGTCCTCTATTGATGCGCCAACACCAGCACAGCCATAGTGCCACCAGGTTGAGCAAGTATCGCATTGGCACATGTCATCAAACGACTCCGATTTGTCGCAAACCTGGCAGTTGGTCAGCTTAGAGTCGTCTACCTTCGATGCACGCGATTTTCTCGAAGTTCTTCTTCGTCGACCATCATCTTTTCCGACACCACTCATCATTTTGGATAAAATCTTTGAAGAATGTTACTTCAAATAAGGCTCGACACTAATTTTCGAGAGCAGTGTTTATTACAGCAGCTTCAAAGCTAAAAATATTCGACTTTTAGTTTACATTTTTCGGTTAAGTATTAAAATCTATCTTACATTTTAGTGCGAGAATGTCGCCTGTGCTTCGCTACTCGATTGCTTTCGAACCCGGGTCTATCCGAGCCAGAATACGGAAATCACTAACATGGAACAAATAACTGTATTAAGATTCGAATTTCACTTTCAGTCAGATTTCATAAAAGGAGCAACTTACGGTTGGAGAAATCGGGGTCTTGTTGCACTTCAACAAGTGATACCTTTCCTACGGGAAATCACCGAAAAAAGCCTTAATTTCACGACAAACAAATCACTTATTACTTGCTCAAACAAGACGCGCACAAAAGCCGGGGAAATAAAAACAAGATGGTTATCCCAACAAGAAAAAAGGTCGTCATACACGGTGCTGGTTGTTGACAACCTAACCAATGCTGCCAGTGGTGCCGACAGCTTCTCTTAAAATAGAACTCAAATGTCATACACTTAGGGGCCAATTCCATAGCTTTGTGACTTTCTCAGTCAAATTAAATGACAGTTTTTGATACTCTTTTGGGAGAATTGAGTCACGTGCTTGATGGCAAGTGACAGTTCCGAGCAGGGTGGATTTGATTTAAATCAAACTGATTTAAATCAATGATTAAAATAAAAAAATCTACTCAAACCCAGTGAATAAAACACCTTAAATCAAGTGAATTATAAATGATTTTTTTTCTTGGACCTGGTGGATATTCCGCAAGTTGTAATTGACGAGGATACTAAGCTGTCCAGGGCTCGCAATAAAATTTGTTTCTACTGGAATTGTTTTATTGTATATTCGTGTGACAGAGAACTCCCTTAAGTCACAATCAGGCTGGTTCTCGACTTTATTGATTTACGAGAAACACTAAGAAGCTAATCAGAATTCACTTGATCCGAACGTGAAATTCACATAATATTGTATTTGTCAAAACAGACCCTCATTCAATTTGCGTGAAAATCCATTGATTCGCCAAGTATAGACGGTGTGTCTATTGTGCATTCAAATCTAATTTCTAGAAACGTAATAAATCGTAATCTTTTTTTTTTTTTTGTCGAATGTCCTCCAAAGTAAAATTTAGTGCTGGTGCGATGATCAATTGTTTACGAGTAAAAATCACCTATCAAAAAAGTTTAAAAATAGAATGCATATTCACATTTGATCTAAGTTATTTTCAAATATCCTTCGGCCTACAAATGAAACTCACCTACAACAAATATAAAAACTACGTGAATTATGTGTGTTGCGCGAGTTCTGTTTTCTACGTTAAATTCAATTAGGTTTCTCATATTTTTTTTTGAGTATACGAAGGAATTTGACACAATTTTCACAACTAGCTAATCAGAACTAGGCGTGTCTTTTTGTTTCGAAGCGTTTGGATGCATAGGTACAATGTCGAATCGATGTGGTTTTCGTTTGGAAAGCATTGGCTTTTTCTGCCTTTGGTGAATTTATAAAATCATGATTCATGAATCATGAATGTTACATATATACCGCCTTTGATCTAATGAGTTAAATATCTCATCTTTATTTCATGATGGAAGAAACTTTGGATGGTAGAGTGTTTTTCCTTAAAAAGTAGTTTATTGAAAAAAACTTCTATTTAAATAAAAAAAAGCTGATTTAAATAAAAAAAAAATCCGATTTTAATCAAATAAATCCGATTTGTTTAATTTTTTCAAAAAAAAAATCATTGATTTTTATCCACCCTGGTTGCGAGCCACTTGTATTTTGGTGTGTAGTCGTTTTCAAGACCGGTAATAGTTACTTTAATACTTTCAAACAACATCAAATTCAAAAAAGGGGGGCACCCATACAAAACTTTCAAAAATTTGACACAAATTAAAAAAGGGGGGGGCCCATACCAAAGTAACATAAATTTGACACAATTCGAATAATTTTCAGAAACTGCAGAATCCATCAATGTGAAATTTGGTGTGGAGCCGTTTTCAAGACCGGTTATAGTTTCTATGATACTTTCAAACAACACCAAATCCAAAAAAGGGAGGCTCCCATACAAAACTAACAAAAATTGGCACAATTCGAACCTTTTTCAGAAACTACATAACCGACCAACGTGAAATTAGGTGTGTAGCCATTTTCAAGGCCGGGAATAGTTTTTATAATGCTTTCAATCTCTCCGAATCCAAGAAAAAGAGGGGCTCCCATACAAAACTAACAAAAATTTGACACAATTCGAAAAACTTTCAAAAATTACAGAACCGATCAACTTAAAATTTGGTGTGATGCCGTTTTCAAGACCGGGATTGGTTTCTATAACACTTTAAAATTCTTCCCAAAATGAGGGCCTCCATACAAAACTAACATAAAATTGACAAATTTTTAAAAATCCTCAAAGAATTTTTGTTAAATATTGATGAACGTTAGTGTTTTTACCAAATGAGATGATTTGTTGAATTAACAAATACGTCTTTGTAAAATTAGATGATATATTGTATTGATAGACATTTCTCATTCCAATGAATGAAGACTTTCATCTATATATATAAATATTATTGTTTGTCTATCTGTCTGTTCCCTATGGACTCGAAAACCACTGAACCGATTAATTTAAAATTTGATATGTAAAAGTTTTTGGGGTTGGAGATAGTTTATGAAATACTTTCAAGTCGCTTCAACTCAAAGGAGGGGGGGGGGGGGGGCTCCCAAACAAAATTAATGAAAATATGGCTTTATTCCAACAATTGTCGGAAACCACTGAACCGATCAAATAAAATTTGGTGTGTAGCTGTTTTCAAGACCGGAAATGGTTTCTTTAATGCTTTCAAACCCCTCTGAATTCAAAAAGGGTGGGAAGGGAGGGCTCGCATAAAAAATTATCAAAAATCGACAAAGTTTCAACAATCCTTGATGGATTTTTGTGAAAAATTAATAAACGGGAGCGTTTTGACATAATCAGACAATTTATTTAATTGAAAAATGAATTTTAACAAAATAAGATGATATATTGTATTGATAGACGCTTCCCATTTCAATGTAAAGACTCTCATCAATAATAAATGTGACAAACATATTATTAAGTAACAAATCCAATGTCAGAGATGAATGAACTTTCAAGTTTAAAGTCTCTCTAATCAAACAATCAACAAATCCAATGTCTTAGTGTTTCCATTGAAATGGGCACTCTTTTTGATTGTTTTTCATTTAAAGGGTCTATTTATTGATTTATTGCATTGAAGATCCTGGCTCCTTCAACCTTCAAACTTTCAAGTTAGGTTCAAGTTCAAGGTTTCAACATTTTTCAAAGTTTTTCGCAATTCAAAGGTGAACTTCTGAATTGGTTTCATACGCATAATTCGGCCAAATTTGTTGAGGTATTTTCCTTACTTGAAACTGAACACTAGAAACTAAAAACTCCGAGAAGACTGTTAAGAGAATACAAGATTTTTAGTTCTAAAAAAAATTAATAAAAGTTGGTTTTTTAATTCGCCTCAGTAAAACTATCAATAGTGTCAAACTGACACTTTGAACCGGTTGAAGAATAAACCCGATTGGGATATTCAAGGAAATGATCGCCAAACCTAAGTGTTTTGATTACGATTATTGAAGGACTGATTTGAGGGAGCAATTTTAAAATTTATTAGAACTACAAATGGAATACTTGGAACTTGAACCAACAAACAGGACCAATTTAAAGCTTGAATGAGAACGAAAGCTGAGGGTTCATCTTTCGCCCATCGTTGAAGTCTATCGTGAGACATGGTTAAGTCCAAGCGTAAAGAAACAATCCGAAATTTGTTCACAAAAATGTCAAAATCTGAGCCTCAAAATCTCTGATGTAATATCTAAATACTAATTTAGATTTTTAATTTTTTATTTTGGAATTTTAAATGTGTAAACAATATTATAAAAGCCGAATGGATCTAAGGATGTGATAAACCACTATACAGACAAAACAACCGAGAACACTGTTTCGAGTTTTGCTCTGAAATTCACTAATATTGCATTGTGTTTTCCTCCTCTCTGAATGGTATATTTATTAATTTCATTATTATTATTATTATTTTTAATTCTTTTTTTAACTGGATTTTGTATTCTGCCTGACTCATCTGGATTCAATTCATATCTTGTTTTTTTTTCTTTCTTCGACGTGTCGCGCTTTCGCTTTAGTCTATAGCTTACAGGATGGTTTAGAGTTTCCGTACGTGTTTGTTTTGTTTCTTGTTTTGCTGCTATTATTTTTCTTTTTTGTAATCAACTACTAGGTATTTTTTCTTTCAATTGCTAATTGTGTTGCTTTTCGCTCAACTTTTCAGTTTTTTTTTCTCGCGAAAAGTGGCCGAATTAGTTAGTTATTTAAATTTAAGTGTTCTTTCGCTACTTTTATTTTTACATACTTTTAATCTCTGTATTTGTTTTATTTCCTCCTAGTGTGTTTGTGTTTATTTGTGGTTGCAAGTGTTGCTCTTTTGTGTACGAACTATAGAACGGATTGACTCGAAAATTATTGTGATTAGTCTGCATGATTTCGTACATCTTTTTCAGTTTTTCTAAGATTCAAAACCTTAAAATTCTTGCTACGTTTCAATATATTCAGTATTGAAATAATATTTTCTATCGAATGTTAAGTTTATATTAGTACGTGTGTGAGTTTAGTAGTGACAGCGATTGTGTAGTGGTGTAGGTAGAGACGTTCATTTTCTTTTTGTTTGTTTTTTTTTTCACTTAACTACATGGTGTATGGATGATAAGCTCTTTTAGAAAAAAGGATGCTCATATTTTGCAGCGTCCAAACAGAAAAACTTCAATCTAAAAGCATACAAGAAGGAGGAATATTATCTTTTAGTTTATACTCTGAAAAACCACAAATTTACGAAAATCTTACTTAGGGGCACTAATGATCTAATTTGAACAGAAATGTTATACTTTTTTTGAAAGCGTTTCCGAATTTAATAAAAAATCAAGTAGCGGTTGTGAACTTCTGATATTGTTAGCTATAGTTGGATATTGTTAAGGCAAGACAGTAAATAGTAAAAATGCGTTGCAGCTTCTAGTATCGTTTGAATCGATATGTTGAAAGAAAAATGAAGAGAACGAAAGTTTTATATAAAAAAAAAATTACGAAAATATAAGGAAGACTTCTTATAAAATCGAGTTTCCTATTTCTGGTTGTTGATAGACTATTACGAGAACATCGTCGTTAATGCTTACCGTCAAGAATTACTGGCATGTAACTAAAGTGCAAGCAAGGAAAACTAAAAGTCGGTAAAATGTTATCTGTTATTCTAGTTGCAATTAATTTCTTCCTGGTCAACCCAATGGGTTTCAATGTTTATTCCTACGCATTAACAACGGCTTTTGCCGCTGCTTTATAAGTTTTATTAATCTTTTTGAACTATAGCGCAATTTTTTTATGTTTTCAAAACGGTTCTTCTCTAAAAAGCGCTTATATTGAGTGTTCAAAATCAATTGATTTATTCAACAACTAACAACAAATATTTTCTTTCTTACCGCTTCAGACTCAATCAGTTCTCTCGTTCACGTATAATCTATATCTTTATTTCTCTGTTCAGTTTATGTTTATGAATAGTTAGTTTCTTTTACGTGTATTATTATATTATATTTTTAAAAGTATTAAATCCCTACAGTTCAACCACTGTAAGTGTACAGTAAACACAACCAAACACATTCGTCCCTAAGAAGCACACATATTCAATCACCGATTTTCAACTGACATACTAGAAAATTCATCGGAACATGTTTTTAAATCCTTCTATCCACAAACATAAATTATAGGCAGCAAGGTAAGGATCGAACGAAAGATACATTATAGACAATTTATTGTCCTTGTCACACACATACACATGCATACAATCACTCGAACGTACATTTTCGTTTTATCTTAGCCCAAAAACATAACCCTACTCAGGACACACAAGGCCGAGTCCCCGAAATCTCACTTTAAACCATCACACTTCCTCCCGTTTTGTTTTAACCGAAAACACAAACCCACAGTTGACGAAAATTTACAATCCTCAACGTTCCCTAACGTATCCCCAACCCCGAAAATCTGAACCCTTCAATACACCACCTGCAGCATCCTGTTGCTGCCGTAGCTGCTGCTTCCCTAGTTGAAGCTTTCGTTCCAACTTTCCGCCGGCAGGTTCGTGGTGAACGGGGTGATGCCATTGTTGGCCATCGATTCCAGGATCTCACCCACGTAGGCGGCCACATCGGTGAGACAGTTTTCGGTGCGCTGGATGAAGGCATGCTGCAGCAGCTTGCCGTACTTCGGGCGGTCCTTTTCGTCCTTGATCAGGCTGATGACAGAATATGTTGGATAAAAAAAAATGGATACATCTTTTTTATGATTCCTTTAAACCTAATCTAACAACTCACCAAGTGTTGACAAAGTGGACGAAATCTGCCGAAAATTCCATACCGTTGTAAGATGGCGAAAGTCTGGGCGGATCACCTTCGACAACCTACCGAGAATCGGGAAGGAGAAAACTTATAGTAGACCAATAATAGATCCATGTGTGCGTATTCTGTTATAAATTTCTTGTTTTGTACTTCTGTCTTGTATTTCTAGTAAAAACGAATAGGAAGTTTTGTGATCATTTTTATTCCTAAATTTCAAAATAAAAATCATGAAAATGAATAAAACCAATATGTGGCTTCAAAGTGTAATATTTTTCGACATTGACGTCCAAACCTATATTCAAAGTAATGAATAACACGAGAGTGTTAAAATCCCAGAAAAACAAAAAAACTCTTTCTGTTTGGTTACTGAGTTACTCAAAGTTAGATACGATCAATAAAGAAGTCAGTCTTGGACTAGTGGTGGCTATTCCACACGTAAGTGATTTTAAGTTTACATCTCCGAAAAGTTAAGGAGATATTTGCAATTGAGATTCGAAATTATCGTCAATTTACGACAACAGCGTAGTTGGTAATCAAGATCAGAAAAACACCAGCCAACCGCAATCGCAGAGCTCGAAGCGCCATTGAGATAGGACGCTTTTGTACAAGTGCTCAGTTTCGCTGTTGAAAATTTTCATCGTTACGTTTTTTCTAACCTTCGCTATCACGGACATCTCAACATAAGGATTTTTCGTAGTGGAAATAAATAGTGCTCAGTGATCAGTGATTCGTTATTATGGGGGAAAACCCCCCTCCATGGGGCCCTGCCCCACGGCCAAGCAGCTCCAACCAGAGAAGACTACCTGAATGGATGGACCCACGAGGCGAACACGGAGAAATACAATTCCTCCTACTGAAACCTTCCTCAACCGCCAAATTGATGCCCCCATCAAAATCTCCGTAGTATCTCTTTATGCATCGCCATCACTGTATTTTGAAGACTACAGTAAAAACTTTGAAGACCTTATTTCCTAAATACCACCCTTTTTTATCCTACTCGGTGATTTCAACGCCCACTCTACGGACTGGGGTAGTAAAACCGTCGACCGAAAGGGTGAATTTATTGAGGGCTTAGCCCAAACACAATGTCTTACCATCCTGAATGATGGCTCCCCTACACGCCTATGCCCTCGCACGGGCAACACATCAGCCATTGACCTAAGCATGGTCTCATAGACCCTTGGTCCCAAATTTGGTTGGAAAGCCATAGAAGACAACGGTGGAAGCGATCACTTTCCCCTCTTAATCAACCTGAAACACCCCTCCCCAATAGCCGCATGAATCCATTTCTCTCGAGCAATTCAGTAATATTCTGTTGAACGCGAGTACACAATTCATTCCCCGCCCTGGTGGGATACCAGGGAAAACAGCGGTTCCATGGTGGGGACCTGAAGTCCGCGATGCTCTGAAAAAACGAAAGAAGGCCCTCCGACTCCTAAGACGAATTCTAAATGACCATCCCGATAAACAAAATGTTCTAATAGCCTTCAAAAAAGCAAGGGCGGCAGCAAGGTCCGGCGTCCGCTCAGCAAAATCAAAATCTTCAATGGAGAACCCCGGAATAATCAATTTCCCCTGCTCCTTAACCACAGCTATACCAACGACCCACTTCTCCTTGCTGAAGCTTTCTGCCAGCAGTTAAGAGGCGAATGAATTCAAAATTTAAGGCCTCTATAAAATAAACAAAACAAACAAACAAACTTTCTGACAGCACTTTTCTTCCACCAGTAATATCGCAATCGCAATCCACCAGCAATCGCTGGTAGACTATACCAATACACTCAAAGCTTCCTAACAAACCGCACTATTTAGGTCCTTATCAATAACTCTCTTTCTAATCTAAACCCAATATTTTCAGGGGTCCTACAAGGATCAGTAATCTCTCCCACCCTCTTCCTTATCGATATAAATTCTATCTTTAAAATCATCCCCGATCACACTAAGATCCTAGTCTACGCCGACGATATCATTAGTCTCGATATCTCTCTTCGCACGCTTAGCACACTTTCCCTAGCCTGGGAGAGAGACTGGGCAAACAACCGGACAGCCAAACTAAGTGAAGTAAAGAACTGCCCCCGAAAATGGATCGACCGGAAAAAACCCAGAGAGAGAACTGCCTTAACCCGGTTACGTATAGGCCACACCAGGCTAAATCAGTCTTATCTTCTTGATAGGGACAACCCTCCCATCTGCCCTTCGTGCAGTTGTGTTGTCTCCGTCAACACATCCTGGTTGACTGCTCTATATAAGAAGAGCACAGAGCAGCATATCAATTAGCTAGCAGCTTAAGGCAAATACTTGCCGATTGCCCCGACGAAGAGAAAAAGCTTATGAGTTTCCTTGCAAGTACAAACCTTCTGCCCGAAATTTAAGAGAAAATAGGGAAGAATGGCACTCAACTACCATAACAAAAAAAAAATGGTAATCAAGACGGAGTGACTGGAAAGCGCTGATAGTTGAGGCTGCTGCTCTGAATCCGGTGAATAAGACAGAAAGACTAGAAAAGCGCACATTGTCAAGGCTGCTGTTATGATTGTTCTTCCGTCTTAACTGAATAAGATGGAGAAGATGGAAAAGCGTATATTTTTTAGGCTGCTGTTATAATTGTTCCTCCGGTGAATAAGACGAAGGAACTATTATGAATCGATCTGCCGGTGGAAAAGACGAATTGGCTTAGGAAGCACAGATTTCCAAGGCTGCTGCTGCGGATTGTTTGATTTGATTTGGACTTCCGGTGGAAAACAACAAAATTCCAAGGCGACGGTTATTGATGATTTCGACGCCGGTGATCGAGGCGGAGAAGCAGGAAAAGCGATGATTTTCAAGGCTGCTGCGATAATAATTTCGATTCTGGTAATAAGATGGAGGATTGGCTCAAAAATGGAATTTTAGGAGTGAAATCGAATAAAATGCGTCGTATTAAAAATTTCATTGACAATGGAGTTGAGAAGATATGTAATGATGAGATAAGATATGAGAGGAAACAAGCTAAAAGTTTTAAAATGGGTTTTTTTTCCTAATTATGGTGTGTTAATTTAAGATTAGAGGTGAGAAGAATATTGTGATGAGATAAAGAATTAAACGAATTAAAAAATAAAAGTAATGAAAATATCAGACATTCAATTGGCGTTTGCCCAAAAATAGCAGATGGGGGCAATTTTTCTGGACATCAAAGAGGCATTCGATTCGGAGTCCATAAAAGTGCTATTTAGGAATCTTAACTCTTGCGAACTTTCACCAATATTGAGCAATATTCTATATAATCTGTTGTCTGAAAAAATCGTACATTTTAGCCGTGGAGAAACCAGAGTTGAACGAATTAGTTACATGGAACTACCCCAAGGCTCATATTTAAGCTCCCTGCTATACAACTTTTGTGTCAGAGAAATCGATAGTTTTATGGCACAAAATTGCACGCTACGACAGCTTGCGACATTGGGCGAGGAATCTAGATATCGAGTTTTTATATAGTAAAACCGAATTTCAAAGAAGCATTCCCCTCCTCAAATAGAGATCCTTATGATGAGTAGAACCCTAACTCAATCTCTTAGTTTAAATATTTGAGTGACTGGTTCGAATCTAAATGCCTCTGGGGAAAACATAATAGGTACTGTGACACTCCAGTCGGAACGTACAGGGGAACAGGGCCGTGCCTCGCGCTAGCGCTGGGTGATTCCCCTGTACGTTCCGACTGGAGTGTCACATGTACTTGACTAAAAAATGCTAAAATAGAATCAATTTTTTCCGAACGATTACTGGAACCTGGTGGGGTGCTCATCCACCTGACTTCATCAGGTTATAGCAAACAACGATACTGTCGGTCATAGAATACGGAAGCTTTTACTTTGAGTCCGCCGCCAAACCCACTATGAATACATTCATGAAGTATATTCATGGTTTCCTTAATATTTAAATCGGAATCCAGTATTCCAAAAAATATGAGTGGTTGTACTCACCTGA
>NC_073693.1:328396452-328448986 GCF_029784155.1 Uranotaenia lowii
TGTTGTTTTTTAATAAATTCATTCAAAAATTATATTTTAAGGTGAGAACTATTAAAAAAATCTGGGAACTTTCAAAAAAACAATAAATTTCAGGTGATTTTTTTATGGTTATCACTTCAAAATATAATTTTTGAATGAATTTATTAAAAAATAACAATTCCTTAGCTTCCAAATGAACCTTTCAGATCTGCAATACGATGTTAGATGAGAAAGATATGAATAAAATAAATTTGCATGTTTTTATAAGAATGATCCCAAACTCACCATACAAAGAGGTGATCCCAAACTTTTGGACGACAACTCAAGTGTCTATTTTATTAATTAAAAATACGTTTTTGAATTTTTTCAAAAAATTTTTTGATTGTGTTTTGAGAAGTAAAGAACAGGAATTCTAATGCCACTCAAATTTTGAGATTTGGTCCACCCTATCCCGAGATGATCGGCTTTGAATATTGAGTGCGATTTTTTTAAAATGTTATAACTTTAGGTTAAGTTTGAAGTTCAAAACTAAAGCATTATATTTGGGCAAAATACCTCCGAGATAGCTATTGCTCATTATCTTTCAAATGAGATCAGAAGATTTTCAATATGTCCTAAGACGGCTGAGATATGAACGATCAAAATTTGCATGTTTTTTAGTGGGTGATCCCAAACTTTTGGCCGGCAGTGTACATTCACTTTCTGCCTATATTTCAAAAATTATAACGTTTTCTACATTAGTAGAAAAATAGTAATTCCGATTCCGTGTCTTACTTATTTTACAACAAACAGATGGTATTAACCCTTTAATGCATGACTTTTTTTAAATGAGAATTGCAGTTATTGATTCAGTTCAATAATAACATTTTAATTCGAGTAACAAAACTCAACAGGTTTGAAGTCGTTATTTTGAGTATTATAAAGGTTATGGCCCATCAAAATTGAAAAATATTTTTTGAAATTCTTAGTTCATTTCAATACGATTTTGATATTTTCTTAGATTTTGATTAGTGTTGTTTTAAAACAACACTATGCATTAAAGGGTTAAAGTTAAAGGCAGGCTATCGCGGCGGGAAATTCATCCATGGACACTTTGGAAATGTTGGCCGATTGAACTTATAATTTTCCCAATGTTGAAAGCAAGGATTTGTCGTGAATGCGTGTAATTCTGATAATTTCCTTCAATTTTGTTTTCTGATTTTAGCCAGATAGTCTAAAATGTACGAATATGTTACATAAAAAAACGAGAAACAGATTAATAACTTCCTCCTATTGAATTTGTTTCTGCAGAAATTAAAAATTGGATTTTACCGGAAATAGCAGCGGCTTGTTGACGGCCCACATATTTAGGAATATTTAAACAAATTCATTCAAAAAACTAAGATTCAGTTCGCGCACTTACGTTTAATTTCAAATGTTCGACACAGAAAAAATTAATAATTCACAAGGTTACCATCGATTCATGAGGTGCAAAATTGAAGGCAAGGATAATTTCTTTCGTATAGCTGCCCTCGTTTAACAACTCCTGTTTATAATATTTGAAGCTGGATGTTTACTTTTTTCAATCCCGCCTGCTTTGAAAGGATATCCCGTAAATTGTTTAAAAAAGATGTTTTAAATACCAATGATTTGAAAAACAGCCATGGCACAAAGGTAACGAGCTCAGCTTTCACCCCGCAGGTTCAGGTTCAAATCTCCATGCAGGAAAATTTTTCAAGTAAGTTTAAGTCGTTGAAAATGAAAACAGACGTAAATCCCTGGGGATACTTGATTCCTTAGTTATATCTCGAAACTGTTAGGTCTTACAAAAATCATTAAGCCTAGATCTCTGTTTTAAGAAAAATGGATTTGAAGTTTCAGAAAATATAATCAACTTCACTGTTTCTTATAATTTTCCTAAATAAGTATCTAAACTCCTTAAAAATAGGCACAACTTCATTCCGCTATAGGTGAATACAAGTTTTTCGTGATTGTTATGTGAAAAATGAATAAATTGGTTTTTTGGCCCTTTTGTTTTCTTATTTTGTTTATTCGCCAAAATGCGAGCGCCCTTTAGAAATCTAATGCGATATTTCGACCAATTTTTGCATTGCAAAGCAGCTTAAAGTAATATCACTGAACGTATTTGCACATTTTAACAAATAATAAATAAAATGGAACAAAACAACAATGTTATAAGCTTTAGATTTTTTTACGAAATAAAATATTTTTTTGAGTTATTGAACTTTGTTTGAAAAATTTCACAAAATGTGACATGAAGATTTTTTTTCATCTCTTTAAAATGTTCTTTGCATGAAAAAATTATTTAAAAAATAATTAGTCTAGTATATCAATTGTCAAAGTATTATATGAACTTTAAAACGCCATATTTTCTATGCTATGGTAAACTCTCAACTTTTTCCAAATAAAGTTTCCTAAAATGTTTATTATAATTCCTAGAGTTCAAAAAGGTATGTTTTACTTCTGAATGGATCGTGATAGTTTCTGATCACGAGATTACTAATATTTATCCAATAACTAATATTATTCCAAGTCTCCTTCATTAAAGGATCAAGCCTCCCTTAACTTCAAAAATATCACTATTTTTGTCGTCCCACGAAAATGCTTCTCATTCATCAACGGGATTAAGAATCGTTCTAATTTTTGGAACATGTAAACTTGAAGTTACACGTTAAAAGAAAGTGCAAAAAATAATAGAAAAGTAGCTAAATTTTCCCAAAAAGGTATGATGAAAACCAGAAAATAAGATCAAGTATCCCCATTCTCCCCTACATTTTAATTCATTTCGTCTACTTTGAAAAGGCTATGGAAAATTATTTCAGGTTGGTATTTTAACAACTAAGAATCCAACCATTAGCCATGATACAGAGGTAACATGTTCAGCCATCATCTGAGGATTGAGGTTCAATTTTGAAATAAGAATTATTTTCATTTAAAGTAAAGGCAATATCAAAGAGTAAAGATTAGAATTAAATAAATCAAAAAGAGATAAGATGAACGCTTTGTTTTTTTTTTTCCAAAAATATTTTTTTATTCGAGGTCTATGATGACGGCTGAATGGACTTTTCCTTGACTTTGATTATAGAACTTGAAAGTGTGGATGAGAACTTACATTTTCAACTGAATACATGAATACATCCTTCAAGCAGGGATGAGTAAGCTTCTAAGATCCTTTTAATCGGTTTTCTGGGACTTTTTTTCTCGAAAAAAAACGGACGTTTTTTTTTGGAAAACCGAATAAGTCCCAGTAAGTCGAGTCTTGACCAATTGTTTTTTAGACATTTCATGCATTCATTTTTTTTCTATTTACTTTGGCGGGGGAGGGGGGTCCTTTGGTGATTTTTGAGGGTTTTAAAAATAGAAACTTTAAGCGCTTTGAGGCACCCCTAAATCAAGTCCGATTGAGCTGAAATTTTGCACAAGTCAGTTTTTTGAGTCAATCTTTAAAATTAATATGGTCGGTTTTCAAAATTCGATCATGAAATTTTTCAAATCGGACTTTGATTTCAAATTTTCCCATCCAAAAACCGCACAATATCCGGGCCAATTTGAGCTTAATTAAAGTACTAAATTTTTCTTCCAAACTCATCAATCCTTTTCAAAATTTACCAATGTTGTAAAAAATAATTATAAAAATTCTTTCTTGCACCCATATCTACATCATAATTTAATATGAATTTTTGCTAAATTTTGCGACTAATGTAAGAAATGACTAATGTAAGACAATCAGGAATACTTACTTTAAAGCTACATATAAGCACGAGCATCTTTAAGTTCCATGGCAAAATGGTTGTTTTTTAAACCTCATGCAAAAATAATGTTTTATGGAGTTCAAGTTTAGCATTCGTTGGGTGCTGTCGTAACCAGGGCCGTCTTCCATGTCCATGTCGTCGGTATCTCCGAAAAGCTCCCTCTCGAACATCTTGCGGGACGCCATCGATTTCATCGGCTGGCTGGACCTCGGCTGGCTGGTCCTCGGCTGGCTGGAACCCGGGCGGCTGGGACCCGAATGGCTCGAAACCGGCTGTTTGCTGGACATCTTGCTGAAACACGGCTTGCTCGTTGAACTAGGTTTTTCCATCACTATATAATTTTACAACTGTTACAAGAATGACTTTCCTGGGTGCGCCCTGCTATGTTAAACGAAAGAGATGTCCGTGATAGTGACAATCCTACCAAGCGCATCGCGAAAACCACTTTTTTTTGGAGGAATTTGATATGTGATTTCGAATTTTTCTCTAAATTAATCCTGATACAGAGTTTAATTTGTGTATTTAAAGTTTCCAAAGGAAAAGCTTGAACTATTAGACTACTAAAAAACCAAATTTAGCCTCAAATATCGAATGATACAGCAGATATAAGCCGAAACTTGTATCATTTGATCGGATTTTCAATCCATTTATTCTTATTTTTCGTTTCTCATGACTGGTATGTACCACAATACTCTCCGTCTCTACTCTTTTCTTTGTTTTACACAGTTATTTTCTATATGAAATGAAATGACTAAAATGCCTTTATTTTGAGATTATTTTTTATATATATTTAGGTATACGCGAACGTTAGATTTATTCAAATATAAAGTAAATAAATTGATCATCAAAGCGAACCGGCTTTCTTATTTGACGTCGAGTTTGTCGTCCAGTTGCAATTTCCTCGGGAATGTTTTCATTATTAACTGATTGATCACTTGATAAGTCTACCATACCATACCCCGAGTTTACTGCAGGTGGAAAATTTTCACTGTCTTGGTGTCGCTCACAGTTGCTAACTTTTTTTAAATCATTCAGACTTCTTGTATAAGAAACACCGTTCCGGCTTATGAGTACAGCCTTGGGACCATGTATGCTCACAACACTGTACCAATCAGATGAAAATGAGGGGTTTGTTTTACGCTTCTTTTGCTGGAGTATTCTCACCATGTCACCGACAGCTATATCGGACTGCTTCGCTCCTCGTGACTGGTCCCAGTATTTTTTGCTTTGTAGCTTGGTTTCAGCATCTTTTTCACGAAGATCTTCACGGTCAAGTTTTGCAGCACCTACGTCCCTCCAAAGACTAGGGAATGTGCCACGGTATTTCCATCCAACGAGCATTTCAAACGGTGTAATGTACAAACGAGAATGAGGAACTAACGTGTTATGATTATGAACGTATTGTTTTAATGCTCTTCTCCAGTTGACTTTCTCTATTATTGCAGCTGACAGGGCTTTGATTATACCCTGATTCTGCCTTTCAACGGCGCCATTAGTTTGCGGACACAAAGGTATCGATTTAAGTATTTTGATTCCTTTTTCTTCCCAAAACTCAATGAACATTGGACTGCTGAAAGGTGGGCCATTATCACTCTGAATAAACTTGGGATAACCCCATTTCTTGAAAATTTCATACATTCTGCAGAAGTGCTGTGCATCTCAGAGACATGTAAATACCTGAAAAAGTCAACTAAATCAGTACTTCTTTCTATCAATATCTATTGACGATGCTATCACCGTGAATACAGATCCACAACGACTTAAAATTCTCCTGATCCGCATCGTGGAACCAATAAGAAGTCAATTTGTAAAGATTCCCATGGCCCTTCTGGCAATGTTCTACTAGTAATCGGGTTTGGTTTGTTTTTCTTAGATAATACTTGGCAAGAGTCGCAGTTTCTAACAAATTGTTCAACTTCTACCGACATCCTGGGCCACCAAAAAAATTCTCTCATTATTCTTTTCATTCCAACTTCTCCAAAGTGTCCCTCATGAGCCAAATACAACGCTTTCAGACGCAATTCAGTGGGAAGAATTATTCGGTTGTCTTTAAGAATCAAATTGCCTGCACGGTATATTTTTTTTGTGAGGTTCAAACTTCCGAAGATAAGTTGGCCACTCATTTGACAGCAAAGCTTGAATCAAAGATTGTAATTCGCTATCTTTTTCTGATGCTGATTCGATCTCTGCTAATGTTATTCCCATCCGTCCAATGTCTAGAGAATATAGCAGATGGCACTCATCGTCTTCTTCAAACGGAATAGCTTCTTGTGCGTATTTTATCATTCGTTATAACACATCCGCCAAATTATCTTTACCAGGGACTCTTTTTATAGTCAAATCGAAAGGCTGTAATCTTAAAGCCCAGGCTTCAGCTCTGGAAATTGCCCGTCTGCCGATTCTATGACTACCACCA
This sequence comes from Uranotaenia lowii, assembly GCF_029784155.1. Classification (NCBI taxonomy): domain Eukaryota; kingdom Metazoa; phylum Arthropoda; class Insecta; order Diptera; family Culicidae; genus Uranotaenia; species Uranotaenia lowii. Next base: position 328,402,600 of record NC_073693.1, read on the forward strand.
AAAATAAATTCGTTCGCTTCAGCATCCGTCCGGACAACAAATGATCTACCAGTAAGATAAAATCTGAATCGTTCCACACCCCACACCACTGCCAGAGCTTCTCTATGAGTTTGGGGGTACTTCGCTTCTGTCACTGTTAAGGCCTTGGAGGCACAGGCCAATATTCTTGGAATTCCTTGGTCATTAAATTGAATCAAGACGGCACCTAAGCCTACTGTTGAAGCATCCACGAATAGTTCGATCCTGTCTGAGGGGCTGTAGTAACCCAAGGTCTGAATTGTGCTTAATGCGTTTTTCTTTAAAAATTGAAATTCTTTCTCTTCATCTAGTGTCCAGTAAAATGACTCTGAGTTTGCTAAACGTCGTAGGTATTTTGTTTTATCCGCTCTTTTCAATAGAAACTTGTCAATAAACGTTACTAATCCAAGGAAGCTTTTCACTTCTGAGCAAGATTCTGGTTTCCGGAAATTTTTAATCGCACTTAATTTTTCCTCCTCAATTTTCCAGCCTTGTGCTGTAAGAGTGAACCCCAAAAATTTAACAGACTGGCTGCCAAATACGCTTTTCGTTGTATTAATCTTTACATTGTGCTCTTTTAAACGCAATTCAACCAACTCTAAGTTCACATCGTGCTCTTCTTTTGTCTTTCCGTATACAAGCACGTCGTCCAAATAATTCTTACTTCCTTTGCAGTCGTGTAAAATTTTCCTTTGTAGGACTTCCTGGAATATATCCGGGGCATTGCAGAGGCCAAACGGTAATCGAACAAATCTGAACATACCAAATTCCGTACAGAAATTTGTAAGATGTCGCGAGTCTCTATGTAGCTCAATGTGGAAATATGCATTCGTTAAATCAATCGTAGAGAACCATTCCGCGCCGTTCAATTCAGCCAGAATTTCTTCTAGTGTAGGCATAGAAAAAGGTGTTCTTTGAATATATTGATTTGGACCACGGAGATCAATCACCAACCGAAAATCATCTTTACCTTTCGGTACCACCATGAGAGACGAGCAGAAGGATGTATCCATTCCTTCGGTTACTAATTCAATGATATCTGACAACATGAGTTCGTTGAGTCTTTTTTCGACCAATGGTTTAATGGGTATTGGAATATTCATGAACACATTACGACATGGAGGTCTTGATTTATCATATTGTAATTGAACGGGAGGAATGTTAAACTTGGGAAAAACAGTGTGTTTGTCAATTCCAAAGCAGCTTGCAGAATCTTTTGAACAAACTATTGGCACTTGAAGACCCAAAAGTAATATACAGTATCGTGTAGCTGTAGGTCTGCCCAATAAAGACTTTAATTCTTTGACAACATAGGACTTTTCCAGTACCTTAGGACGATCATTCGAAATGTACAACTCTGCCTCAAATGTATGTAAAACGTTTATATTGCCTTCCGTTGCATATGCTTTCAAAGTCCTATCTGATTTATTATTTACGCTGTAAAGCTGTAAAAGGTATTTTTCTTCTTTGCACAGTGTTTCAAAAACATCCAACGTTACTGTGTTCACTTGAGCTCCCGAGTCTATTAAAAACTGGCATGGTAACCCAGCTATTTCAGCGTTAATTATTCCACTGTCTTTGATCTGAGCAAACTTGCTTGTATTAAAGTCCTGTTAGTGATTTAAAACAAAAAAAAAAACATAATTTTATTTAATTTTTTTTTTCTTTTATTGAAACATTTTGATTTTAGTTTATTATTGATAAAACATTTTCTTTCAGATTAAATAAATTTCGAATTTTATTTAAACATCAGGATCACTTACATCGGTTATCTTTAAGATGTCTTCCTTTTTCTCAACATCAGAACCTTTCGTGACAGGTGGAGGTTCAATAGCTAGCTGCCTACTTGGGCCGATTTTTGAACGACAGACATTCTGATTATGCCCGAGCCTGTTGCAACCAGTGCAAATTTCGTCCCGAGCTGGACAAGTGCGTGCCCGGTGATAAACACTCCCACAGCGGAAGCAACCTTCAGAAAATTCCATCGAAGAATATGATGGACGAAATTGTGTGCCTTGTTTATATACATTTCCCGATGATTGGAATCGAAGATTCTGTTGAAAAGAACCTCTATAAGGCTTACCACATTGATCTCGACCTGAGCGAATTCCGCCTGAACTTTTGAATGAACGAGACACGTTAGTGGAAGCACAAACATTTATTTCTGCTGGTGCTTGTACTTGGGCCAATGTCGCTGTTTGGTTATGTTTCCGTCCTACATGTTCCTCGTTCATTCTTATCACCTCTAACTGTCGTATTTTGGCAACAAGTTCCTCAAACGAACTCTTGCGGAACTGTAATTTTAGAGCAGTTGAGCGCACTTCCTTTCGAATAGCGTGTTGAGAAATCACTTCTAATATTTCATCGAACTCCTTTTCTTCTCCAAATTCACAGAGACGAGCTGCTGCTGCAATTCTCATAACATATTTCATATCAGTTTCATCCGGTTTCTGAGTGGTTAAAGATAACTTTCTTCGAAGAAGTGCTTTGTCAGAACTAGTTGAAAAATATGTTTTCAGCCTATCCATAGCATTTGAAAAGGGGCACATAACTTGGTCTGGAGAGTTTGGACTACATTTTGTGCTGCTCAATATTTCCAATAAACGGTTTCCGGCTTTAATTCGGAAAACCGTAAATTTTGTAGCCTCATCCATGACTCCCGATAGATTAAGAGAATCCTCAAGAAGTTCGGACCATCTTAAAAAATCATGTTTGTTGATGTCCTCATCATCCATTGATGCTTTGCACTCCGGAATATTTAAAGACGAAAAGGAAAATTGATTTAAAGTTGATGAAAGCCGTGATTCTTCGCAACTACTTGGAATTTTCCGGGTACTTGAAGTCGCACTTGAAAAGTCAATTTCCGAACGATCTTGAACAGCTTTAAGGCTTGACTGTAGAGATACAATTGATTCCTGTGCCTTCTCAAGCTCTATCCGCATTTTTTTTTATTTTCATCACAAATCCTTTGAAGTTCTTTGGACATTGAACTCTTCCGTTTCGGTTTACTGGAAACGATCAATTTTTAATTGTCTGCTTAAGAACTGATGTACAAGGCAATGAGAACTTATTAAACTTTTCTTTTTTTTTACCATACTTTCATTCCATTTATGTACTGATTTATTACTTTGTTTTCACATTTTTTTCTTTTCACTAGTACTCTCATTGTCTCTTTTTTTTCTCATTCGTGCAATGCATTTTCAACTATTCTTTCGTATTTTTTTTCACCTCTCTTTTTTCTTTTTTTTTTACTAATTCTCAATCGTTTCTTCATTGCCTTGTTACACTTTTGTCCACAATACTTTACCTCACAGGAGCATTATCCTTGCTACCGTCTACGCCAATGTGGTAACCAGGGCCGTCTTCCATGTCCATGTCGTCGGTATCTCCGAAAAGCTCCCTCTCGAACATCTTGCGGGACGCCATCGATTTCATCGGCTGGCTGGACCTCGGCTGGCTGGTCCTCGGCTGGCTGGAACCCGGACGGCTGGGACCCGAATGGCTCGAAACCGGCTGTTTGCTGGACATCTTGCTGAAACACGGCTTGCTCGTTGAACTAGGTTTTTCCATCACTATATAATTTTACAACTGTTACAAGAATGACTTTCCTGGGCGCGCCCTGCTATGTTAAACGAAAGAGATGTCCGTGATAGTGACAATCCTACCAAGCGCATCGCGAAAACCACTTTTTTTTGGAGGAATTTGATATGTGATTTCGAATTTTTCTCTAAATTAATCCTGATACAGAGTTTAATTTGTGTATTTAAAGTTTCCAAAGGAAAAGCTTGAACTATTAGACTACTAAAAAACCAAATTTAGCCTCAAATATCGAATGATACAGCAGATATAAGCCGAAACTTGTATCATTTGATCGGATTTTCAATCCATTTATTCTTATTTTTCGTTTCTCATGACTGGTATGTACCACAGGTGCGAACGTGTTTTGTTTTTGTTCTCTTGTGATGTGATTATAACTCATGGTCTGCAGTGATCTTTTCCGTGGAAGCGATTATTAGTCACGTTTTCTTTGGCGATTTATAGAAAATAAGTGTGAAAATTTGGCCTCATCAAATTGATGAAAATTGTGCAAAAATGCTAAACGTGCAAGAAGAACATTTTGAAAATCCATGGTATTCCATTATTTCTTTCGCGTAATGACGAAAAATGTGGCATTCTGATGCGAAAAATCAAAACAGTTTGTTTTTTGCCGTCGTTCTGGAGTAAAATTGAAAAGGAAACATGCTCTGGAAAAATTAAAAATTTCTTCGAATACGTCAAATAAGTGTTAAGTGCTCAGAAAACATCGCAAATATCGGGTCAATTAACGTTTAGTTCCGGGTGCAATCCGAGAAGTTGCATGGGTGGTTTTTCGTCGCTTGCTGTGATTGATTCTTGCTGTTACGTTGTTCACGCGAGAAAAAGTCTCACCTGAGTAGAAGGTGTCGGGGACGATGGGGCTCAGGCTACGCCCTCCGGATTCCTCCAGAAGTGCAATTCAGTTTGAGGAACACAAAACTCTACATGCGGCTGATGAACCAGTCGCGGAAATCACAAGATAAGTACCTTAATTTTGAATCTTAGACTAACAATAAAGAAGAAAATTTTATCAATAATGCGTGGTTCAAAAACTAAGAAATTTTTTCAGCATAAATTTTCATGCTAGCGTAAAATATTTCATTTCCTAAACTTTACTTCCCATACGAACTTTACATTCCGTGCAAACTTGTACGCAACCGGAATTTTGATAAAAGCATTTCAGCCCTTCAGGCGTTTAAAATCCCATGCAAAAAAAATCGGGAGCTTTTCATTTCAAATTTAAATGATTTATGCTAATAAAAATTATGGTGTTTTTGTATTTTTTTTATTCGTGCTCTGTTCATCAAAGCCGTATCACTGGTTTCACTCATTACACATTAAGGTATTAGTCTCAGTCTTTCTTGCTAGCAGGAAATATTTCATCAGGTTAACATTACTTTTCATTTACTTCTTGCAAATTTGTACACAAGCTGAATTCTGGTAGAATCTTTCAGGCGTTCAGTTCTTCAGGCGTTTAAAAGGTGTTGGAAATGCCATGCAAAAAACTTGGAATAATTCAATTCGGTAGTGATTTTTGAATAGGGCGAATCCGCCAAGTGTAAACAAATGCAATTATCAGCATGGTGATAAAGTATGTTTGGAGACCTACTTTTTGATGGTACAACGCTAACTGAAGGATAACTGGTTTCGAGAAATAATGAAGACAACATAAAGTTTTTGCTGGGAGCTTATGGAGATGTCAAACTTTGAACGCGTTTTTCTCGAAACAGTGATGTTGGCGCATTCGCCGTATTCAAAATTCGATACCGAATTCAAATTTAAACGAAATAATCGAAACAAAAAAAAAATTTAAACGTTTAACGCTAGCTATATTAGTAGTATTGAAAGTAATTTTTTGTTTATTTTTTCTTATTCGCATCACTTTTTCCACTGCATTAGACAATAAGGTATCAGCCTTAAAACAACTTAGGGTTGAGAATTTAGTATATATTTTAATATGTGATTGGTAATCAATATTGTGAAAATTCAGCAATGATAAGAAAAAAAGAAGTATAATTTTTTTAAAGGAAAAAGATTGTTTATAAATTCTTTTGGCATTAGCATATCATGAGAAAAAAAAAATACATAGTCAATAAAGCTTGACAGCTATTTGATAAATTTTATAAAGAATCTGCAAACCACAAAATAATTGCTTGTTTCAGGTCTCATCATATATTCTTGTTTTTTTTTTTTTTAAAGATAGCTAACATTTTTTAAGTTTATTACCCGTCGTGTTGAATCTTCAATTTTGTTATTATCGTCTTTGTAATAAAATAATGTTGCCGAAAAATTTGTTGGAAACTGAATGATCAAATTTATTTGTTTATTTTCATTTTTTTTAAATTTTTTTTTGAAAATTGAACAAACAATTTTTATTTCAGGACTATTTTCTTTTTTCTCTATTTAATTTTTTTTTGTTATTTTTTTTTCAATCTCGCATTCTGTGTATATTGTTTATTTATTCTTAATATTATAGATAATGCATAAACTACATGGTAGAACATGAATACTTACCTTTAATTCCCTATAGGTAATAATGGAGCATGGATGGACTTCACAACCAATACTTTATTTTCAACAGTTTTTGAAATAACTAACAATATTTTTATCACAGGTCTAATCAGCACTCTCGTATTTTCTTCATAAATTAATTTTCAATATTTTTTTTAATATTTTTTTATCAACCAATAACAGAATGAAAATCATAAATGAATAAAACTAAAAACTAAATACGTGTCTATCATTTATTGGACATATTAGGGTGCCAATTCTATATAGTTAGTCAATTATATTTAATTTGTATCTGGATATGTCAACAATAAAAGATGGAAAGTCTAATCATAATTGCATGACCCAATTGGTCATGCAGCTATGATTGGGCGGGGCTTATTGGCAATGAAAGTAGCCTCGGGATGTGCAGTTGCCATTCTGAAATGGGTTACTGGAATTTCAATAGAGCTAACACCACCAGCACCCGCGATTGGACAATGGTAATCAAAAAGATTAACATTGGCTCTTTTGCATAACATACCTGCCAGCTCAGGGGGTCGTTGGATGGATCATACATACATACATACATACATACATGCAAAAATAATGTTTTATGGTAAGTATTTCTAGAAGATCAGTTTTTTTAAAGATTTTTTTAAATTAAATTTGGCAAAAACTGGCTTTTTTCGTTTGCACTGAAAAATTGACAAATAATGAAACCATTAACTAGTGAAATATTTTTGTTTCGGAAAATCATGATCAAACATTGATATATTAGGAATGAATGTTGGCAATTCATATATCAATGTCAAAAATTTCCATAAATCAGCCTTAGAAACTTTATTCCTGCAGTGGCAATTTAATTGAATTAAGAAATCCCTTGAAAATTGTTAAACAAAGAATTAGGAATCAAAACTGTATATCATATTTTTAAATTTGCTTCAGATTCCTTAAAATTATGGAAACTTCAAACATTGCCTAACATTCTAATGCAATAATCTTATAATATAACTACAAATTGTAAAAAAAGCTTCTCAAAAATATGCACAGAAAAAAAAATTGAATCAATAAATTTCGATAACGAATCAACGTCGATCGCTAAGAAGACAGCGGTTTCCACATAAAAAAAAAGTCTGACCATGAGTTATTGCTAGAGACTTTTACTTGGAAGCACCACCGATATTTTTTATAAGCCATGAAACGCATTTTTTAAAAAAAGAGCAATGCAAATGATGTCTCTTTTTAGAAGCACGGATGGTTGCAATGAAGTTCAAATCAATAAAGAAAATTAAATTGTTCAAAAATAACCATAAAAAATTAACTTATTTTAATTGATTGCGGCTGGTGGTTCGACCCAAATTGAAAGCGGATTCCTATTTTAGTCTATTTTTAATTAAAAAAAAATTAAGATGAAAAAGGTTGATGTTCATTTTAAATATTTCTATTGTAATAATTAGTATTAACTATCCATAAACCTCTGCAAATAATCAATCGTTGACCAATTTGGCAAAGAAGGGCTTAACAGCAACTAGCCAGAATGGGTAAACAAAGTTATTAAAAAAAGGATCAGGGTTACTTTAAGTGCGGCCCACCGAAAAAATTTTAAACACAAATTGGTCCGTTGTTTCAAAAGGTTGCTCACCCCTGGTCTAAACAAAAATAGAACTAAGAACCGTCATTTTAAATTAAAAATTAATGATTACTTAAAATTTTGATATTAATTAATAGTAATAAAAAGCATTAACATACCTTCAGTTGAAGCAGCCCTATTAGCTTGGGTTAAACGTTGTTACGCGTTCAGTGCGGTATCAGTTGCATAGATTAAAATTGTTTAACAACATCAATTAGTGATAATGCTGCTAACTCACGTTTCACTTTCTTTTGTCACTATTTTTTCTGCCGGCATCTCTTAGAAGTAACTTACGGAATTCTTGCTTGAAAGCTTGTTCCGCTGTTATACGTTTACACCTCTTGAAAGATACCCAATACAACATTAGCATAAACCATTTCCGGTACAATGCAGTACAGACTGTTTCTAAGCTCTCTAAGTTCAAGGTTGACGACGGTTACTCAAACTATTTAGCACTGCACCCGCAACGGTAGCTATGAGCGGCTTAAAATCTGTAGCGCATAACACTAATCAGCGCTAAGTACGCTCATCTAGTTTTTGCTTTTTAGCTTGCCACTACTGATAACAATCCACGTTTGCGGTTAAGCGCTCCCTCGTATTGGCTTCAACCAATCGAGTATTATAGAACATTTATAAACACACATTCAGCGTACAACTTGGGAGAGAGGGTGGTTGCATCTTAAACATTTTTTTTCTTAGATCACAATTTACACGTTGAAGAAAGCGCTCGGTTGAGATTCCGTAGTGCGTGGAAAGCAACTTAAACCATTTTTGTTTATCTTTTAATACAATTTTTGCGACCACACTACCACACCTGGTATCTTATTAGATTTTAAGCAAATATTCAGATACACGTATATATTCGGCTAACGGTGATTCACAAACGAGTATCGACACAGAATAAACGCCTTTTTTCTTCAAAGAACACACACACGGATGAGACACTGAATGAGTTTGCACAGAAAATATTTACTTTAAATCTGGGAACATCAACTTTTATTTATTTGATCTGGGAAACTTGCCGCGATCATGCCGCGTCTTGGCGCGGTACTTGTTTCAACAACTTAACAAAAACTTCAAATCGGCATCCAGAAAACAACCGGTTGGAATCATACGCTCGAAAATCATCCCTCTTGAGTTTCCCCACTTTTCCTCGGGAACTTTTCAAAACTTCGACGGTCGAGACGCGGGACCGTGTGAATACGGTGATGGTTGTTTTTACTGTAAATAAACTCAACCCGCCGAGATTACCTCCTTTTTGGCAGCATCCATCGGTACCCGACGATCACCCTGGGACCTGGGACAGACGATGGTGATGTATGTGAGTTTTTTTCTGTATTTGTTATTTTTTCCTATTTATGCAGCATCCGAAATCTGAGCCCTGTCACAGAGAAAACGCGCCGCCCCGCCAATCACACAGACAACCGCACACTTTCGCATAAAACCACTGGAACACTGTAACCGACAACCCAGCGAGTGGTTTCGGAAAATTTTCCCAACAGGTGGGTACTTCGCCCCGTTTTACTTCTAAGCCAGCCACCCCCTTTTTCCTATTGGTAGGACTCCCACAAACAACTCGCCAGATCCAAAGCCCTGTGAACACGAGGCTTAAAAAACGGCAGATCCGGAAAACTTTTCCCCCGACGGACAACGGTCCATGTACGATGGGTGTTCTGTTTTTTTTAGAATTTTTTTTGTTGGGTCCAGTCCCTCTATGGGATGGCAATTCCTGGAAGTGTATCACCCTAGAACAACAGGACACCAAAAAAAAACAGGGTTCTTGGAACCCCTCCAGGAAACGAACAATCACTCCCGAAAAAAGTCACAGCAGAGCAGCTCTCAACGGAAACGTCCACCGGGCGCGACGTCGACCGACAAAGTGATCCAACCCAACCGAAAAATCCGGTCGGTTGGTTGGCATCCGCCATCCGTTCACATCCGCCTCGGAAAACATCGCATCGCAGTCGGTCTCTCGGTCGGTCCGGATCCGTCGAACGAAACCAGCTGTTGCCTGTCTCTATAGAATGGAGGCGCTACTATCACTTTGATGCTATCGGGATTCTCTCCCAGTTCTAACAACCGACCGAATTCGTGCTGCTGCCACATTCCCCAAAAGTCTCTCGTAGTCTCGTTTGTTTCGTTTGAAATGCGTGCTCTCGGAATGTTTCCTCCAAAAAAAAACTAGGAGGCTAACACGACGACGATGATGATCATGCAACGCAGAGCGCGGGAAAATTGTTTACATTTTCTCATCCCCCTTCCCCTGTTTTTGTCGACGATATTCCGGCAGCCGCCGGCTGCCTCTCGTCCATGAAGGGATGCTTGCAAAACGACACCGACTCCACCTGGGATGGCACCATCTCGCTGGAAAACATTACCTACCTCACCACTCGCCGCCACTTTTTCAAATAACAGAAAACAAGACTTTCATCCCCCCATTCCTGGTCCCATTCTTCTCAACAACAAAAACTACCTCCTTTCTCAAAAAACGGGCCCCGCGTCGCCTCTTTTGGCATTGAAATTGTTTGGACAACACTTCCACGCACAGATGACACACAGATTCCACGTTGCTTCGGGGCACACGGTGCTGCTGCCTTCCGGCAGCATTCGTTCCTTCGCTGGTTGCGATGATTAAACAAAATACTACTCACCGACCGACCGACCTCGGCCGAGATAAATTAAAACAACAATGCACAACAATGCACATTATTTGTACCTACCGCCTACCCCTTTACCACGGTTGGTGTTGCATTTTCAAAGAACTGGTTGCTTTGGTTCAGTTTCAGTTGAATTGTTCAAATCTCCTGAAAACCTCCTTTGTAAGAGGAATACCACCAACTTTAAACTAACTGAAAACTCAAATGGAGACGCATGGTGATTCGAGGTCAGAGTCATTTTTTCTCATACATATGTTTTCTCGTTACTCGCTACTAAACGAAATATTTAAATTTCACTTCTACAAGATTTTCACTTTTGAACTAACAAAGAGGTGATTCTTTGTTTGTTTTGATTATACCCAGTCATTTTACTTTCTATAGGGCTTTTGCACAGTGCATTAGTATAAGCATACTGTTGGGCAAACAAAAGTGACAGCTTCATATGAAATGATTACAATTCCAAGGAAGAATGTTAGTTTTGGAATTCATTTTTGAAAACTATCGAATGTTTTTCAATATATAGCACATTTTCGAGTAGCCAGTGTATATGTTTAATTTTTTGCAAATTTCTTTTCTGATTTCTAGTGAGTTTCTTTGAAAAAAAAAATAAGATTTTGTAAAGAATACGACCGTTTCCTGAGGATGCAGAGGAAATATTGCTAAAGATCTTTATAAATTCAGCAACGAAAACACTTAATTTCATCCTCCGGGTTTCAAATTCTAAAAGATAGACCCGAATACTTCAACAAAAGATCTGGGGGAACCGTTGAATGTACCTTTCAAACATAATAGTCATTTTTCCCATTTTGTTCTGCTAGTTTCTGCACTGCTACTCAATCGAATATTCACCTAATTATTTCCACTTGTTAGCCAATAATTCGAATTCACTTATAGGCACTTTTTAGAGAAAAGGCGCATTCATTTAAATTAAAAACAACATTTTAGCTATATTTGGCTTTTTCCGCATATAAAAACCATTGATGTGTGCCCAACAGACCTCTTGTATGTGTGTGTAGCATAAGTCCTATGGCGTTCGCGACTTTATATCAACGTGGCAGGTCGCGTATCCAGTACAACTGTGATCGATCTTTTTACTCTTGGGCTCGAACTCGCGGACATCCGCTCAATAGGCAACTGACTTGCCAACTGATCTATATCACAAGCCCGAAGAGGGTGATGTTATTTGAATTTAATATGAAAACCCCAATATTTAAAGCAAAAATTTGAATTTCAATCGTTTAAATGTGGGAAGCTTGGTGTTAAATTCCTATAAAAAATTGTATCGTTTTATGAACAATTGCGGAAAATGGTAAAAAAATCTTTCTACCTGTCGTCAGAATCATTTTTCATCAAAAAGCGCTATTTTTTATTGTATCATTGAAAGTTCAGATTTACACACCAATAAACTTTCGAGAATCGAAGCAAATCAACTGCTGCTTACTAGGAGATTTTGACCAGGTATCAGAAAAGGGGTAGGCTTAATAGCGGCACGTTATCCAAACAAACGGGAAAATTGTGCCTAGCCTTTTTTACACAGATTTCATCATTTACCTAGGAAACCTGAAAACCATAAAAAGGATTAGAAAATAAATTTAATGTATAGCGCATGATCGAAGCCGATCCACAAAGGGATTTTGAAACATTGAAGCGTAAAGCTTAGTTCTTTCAGAAATGGGACAGTTACAAATGCGTGTATCTCAAAAACCATTCGTTTGATCTAAATACTTTCTATGAAGGAAACAAAGGTTATCTTATAATAATTCATAAAAAAAATTTAAAAAAAATATTTTTCGTTTTTTGTAAGAAAAATTTCTACTTTTTTCATGCTACCTCCCAACGGCCGGCGCACACTTTTTTCAGACATGATATTGATCAGTTTTTCAAACTTATACTTCGTCTAATCGGTATTTTAGGTGGCTACATTCTCCTCCTTCAATTTCTGCTACTTTTCGGTCCAATACATGTTTTTCAAAAGAAATTAAGTGGATACAGCTGTTTCGAACTTGACAAAACTTGATGATTTTTGAGCCACATTAAAGCGTTTTTAATGGTATTTCTGCTGGCAAAATCTGATAATAACGAAGTAAAACCATCATGAGATTGAACATAAAGTATAATCGGATAGTATAAATCGTAGGTTGCGAAGTGTACATACTAGATTACTCTTTTTAGGCTTTTGAAAACAGCGAAAACAGAAGTTTTTGTTTTGAAAATTGTTGTTTTTTCTACAAAGACAGAATTTTAGCAAATCATTGTATTTTATATTAAACAACCAGCAAATACATACTTTAATATACTGGGAACCTTGCCACGAGCAGACATGTTATGGAATTCAAACGCTGGAATTTATTTGAAATGGGGTGTTTCATAAATTTTGTCGTTCACCAGAAATCATCTGTCCCATAGCCTCGGTACGGCTTACGAACTCTGGAACTAGCAAAACATTGTTGTTTGAGGTTAGGTTTGAATGACTTTTCACTAGGCAACACTTTCAGCTTATCGGAGAAATTTTTTTTTGACATTTCAGCGATCTACATTTAGTTTATCTGATGACCCTAAACTAAGGTTACCATACGCACTCTTTTAAGAGTACATGTACTCTTTTTCGGTCGAGAAATGGGCGTACTCTTCTTTTTGTGAAATTTCATCAAATGTACTCTTTTTTTGTTGAAAGAGATTTGATCTGAAAAATATACGTATTTCTTCCATTTTATGAGGATGTTTCACATCTTATGCTAAAACAACAAATTATTTTAACATCTTGTTTTCATTGACATGCATTTTAGTCGTCATATAGTCAGCTCGATAAGCGCCTTTGAGTATGCAAACAGTAGTCAATAAATACACAATTTGGGTAATATACTAAAATGCGCACAAATCTCAAATATTTTTTAAAGTTTAATTTTTGACACTTTACCAGCGTTATGGCATTTGTGTCTAATATCAAATAATTTGTTTATGGTTTATTTTATGGCACTTTACCATCTTGTATATCAAATAATGATTGTTAAGTAAATGTACGCGTCAATAAAGAAAGCTCTTTTTTAAATGGATTGTTTTATAATGTTTTTTTTTTTGTGGTTTGTCAGCATTACACCTTAATACTGCTATCTTTTCGAATAATCCAACTTTGGAATAATGTACCTTGACAAATTAACAGAATTTGATTTAATGGAAATATCTCGGTTTCCAATTGCAGTTGAACCCCGCTTATTCGAGGTAGTTTTGGCCTCCGTGATAATACGAAATGTGTATATCATTTTCTTCTGTTTTGCATACCATCCGGGACCAATGGATCTGGTATCAACCTGATTGCTGGAAGCTCCGAAAAACCGAAGTTATATCGTTTCTCCTGACTTTTCGGGTAAATGATCTCGATGTACTCTTTTTGGTGTTGCGGGATCTGGTAACCCTACTCTAAACCGAAGTTGCCATTTACTTCACTCCAATGCTTGATTTGAACTTTGTGGACATTTTTGACAATGTTTGCATACTTTTACACCACTCACACACAGTAATAAAATAATTGGGCTTGTGATATAGCTCAGTTGGCAAGTCTGTTGTCTCCTGAGCCGATGTCCGCGAGTTCGAGCCCAAGAGTAAACATCGAACACAGTTGTACCGGATAAGTTTTTCAATAACGATCCGCCAACTGTAACGTCGATAAAGTCGCGAATGTCCAACTAAGTCCGGTTTTGTCCAACTATCAATTTAATAATGACGGATTTTGAAGGAAATTGTGTAAACAATTTTTTTCTTTTTCTGTTTCATCGTTCGTATCTCGATAACGCATAAATTTAAAATTTTGAAAAAATTGATCAGATAGTACTTTTTACGGGCAGCAAAATGCTGTCAAAATTTTGGATGTCCGATTACTAGTAAACGAGCTCTTAGCATAAGAAAGTGCCTCATTTCTAAAAGAACTAGCTTTATAACCACATTGGGTGAAAAAAGACAGAACATTATTTTAGTTTAAATTCTTAGAATTAGATATACTTATTACAGGATAGGCGAGAGTACATGAAACCTTTTCTAGCAAACGAAAAACAGGCATATATGAGCTGAAACGAATCATACATAATTGATTCACAAATACAAAATTCCGGAGATTTGAGTCTAAAGTGATCAGAAAATGTTATAACTAGGATGCTACAATGAGGGCAAATAAACGATTTTATAATGGCAAAGTTGGCATTTAGCCTATCCACAAAGGGATTTTTAAGCAATAAACAAGCAATTTAACTTACTTTGTGAAATTCTGACATACATTAGAGAAATGTAGTCGGGCAAAAGACATTTACACACTAAGTGGAAGGTAAATATAGGTACAAAATTTAGTACCTCTGAATCGTAGCTTTACCATACAGAAGATTCAGAACACAGAGTCTTGTTTTAATATATTTTTATTTAACTGACCAGTTAGCGCTCTGGTTAGACAACTACAATGAGTTTCTGTGACGTGAAATTTGAAACAAGCGATATTAACACTGCACGAAGCTGTAGCAGTGGATTCCAGAACCAGGATGGGTGTATGATAACGAAATATTAGAGTACGATGTTAGAGGAGCTTTGACTCTTAAAACTATAAACATTCTAAAGCTAAGGGAACATGCGTTAATACAAGAGAAGTTACAATTGTCTGAGAATTATATTTGAGTGACGTTACAAGGTTTTCAAAAACTATAAATTTTGTAAAAATCCGTTGAGAAACGAGAGAGATATATTGGTTTTAGTCAGGAGTGTCAAACTGACACTTCACGGACTGGAACGGGTAAAAATATCAGGGACGGATGAGGGTTAAAATAGTTTTCTGAAACTTGATCTCTCAATTTGTTTTCAACATATTATTATAATCTGTTTTATAATATTCATAAGTTTTAAATATCTCCCCCTTCCATTGCCGGGAGGGTTCACGAACTATACCAGAGAAATATTTTAAGTATTTGAAAAACGTCACATTTCGCTCCATTTGTTTTGATAAGAGTTTTGAGTTGTGCCAAATAAAATATGAAGAAATCCGCCTCTTTCTTATCGACTCTACCCTGAAAAAGAAGGGTCTCAAATTATTCGTACGCAAATAACCTAACCTATAACATAAGGTCCCTTTTGCTTGATATGATCTCACTGCACTGATTCACTGTAACAATGGAATAGTTTCAAATAGAAATATTTCTCGTATTGAAATACCACACCATTCCCAATTTTCCCCTCTCTCTCATTAGATGGAGAAGTGAGTAATATTTTTTTTTTCTTTGGGTTTTGATGGCTAGGGCAAATTTGCCCAACTCGCCAAGTAATAAATATTCATAAAAATATTTCTCGTACTCAAATACCCTTTGACGCCAAATTTGATTTCATTCGCTCGATTAATCCTCGAGCCATGCAAAAAAATGTATATGAAAGCCCCCCTTCCCACTTGATATCTCCCTGCTGAAAGAAAGAAGTGGCTATAATTTATCATAGACACATTTCTCGTATACACTGACATGCCAAATTTGGTTCCAGTTATTCGATCAGCTCTCCAGTTATGCTGAAAATTGTAAGAGAGCTCCCACCTTCCCCCTTTTCATCCACCCCTTTGAAGGAGTGTACCTGTTTCATGCCAAATTTGGCTCCGTTTGCTGGAATAGTGAAGCTCCCCTCGCCCTTTTCTTTCTCACCACTGGAAGAAGCGAGTCGTCTCAAACAACCTACACACATTCCTCGTATCCAAACATCCTTACACGCCTAATTTAGTTCCATTTGCTTGATTAGTTCTTGAGTTATATATCAAATTGTAGGACCCTCTACCCTTCCTATCTCCGCACTGAAAAATGGCGGGGTTCCAAACCATCATAAAAACATTCCTCGTACCGGAATACACTCCCATGCTAACATTTGTTTCAATTTGCATGATCAGTTCTCGTGTTATGAAGACTTCCCGAATAGGATTGCACCATGAAAAAACAATGATTTCCATGCTCACAGACCATATATTGTGTGGTTTACACAATGATTATTATTGTCCCCGATACCGTGAATGCACATTACAGTTCATAGTTTTTGACCATACATTTCATCGTTTTGACGAAAAAAACCATGAAAAAAGGTATTGTTATGCAGCGTGACCATGAAAAAATGGCGATTTTCCATACATTGAGAAACCCAAAAAATTTAAAATTCATGGTTCAGGTATCAGGTATCAGAATGGGGGTAGGCTTAATAGCGGCACGTTATCCAAACATACGGGAAAATTGTGCCTAGCCTTTTTTTTATCCAAGATTTCATCATTTACCTGAGAAACCTGAAAAACCTATAAAAGGAAGAAATAAATTCAATCTATTTAAGATGGCATAAAGCCTTTCCACTAGGGATTATTAGCATTAAAGCTCTTTTCTACATTCGGTAAGGAATTATAGAATGTTTTTCAAGTTTAATTTCTTAAACTCAGATTCGCTTAAAGCGTAAGATCCCAGAGTACGAAAACGTAGTCTGGCAAATGAGGGGCAGTTACATATAAGATGGAAGGGATCTTCCACATCTGATTCACAACTACCACATACTGGAGATTCAGCACGCTGAATGTTGTGCATGTGATAGTTGAGTCTACAATGACCGGAGAGTGCTCTGATCAAGATGCTGCAATGAGATTTATTTAAAGTTAATAAGTAACTCGATATGATTGGAGATGGTTTTTCTAAAAATAATTTAGTTTGACGACAAGTGTCCAACTCTTCCCAGTATCGTTCATGCTGGTTAGAGGACCAAGTTTGAATTTGGTTTCTGAACCAACATGGTGATATTGGGACAGCCGGCTCTGGTCCGTAAAATTCCTTTTCCGACCCAGCTCTAGCGAGTTCGTCGGCGCATTCGTTTCCAAAAATTCCCTTATGTCCGGGTACCCATAGAAGGTTTAATCCATTGCCTTCAGCAAGTTCTTCGATTGCTTTCCGGCATGCGATTACCAGTTTTGATCTAGAACTGGAAGCACTGAGTGATTTGATAGCTACTTGGCTATCTGAACAGAAATAAATTGTTCTGAACATAATCTTCTTTTGAAGTGCAATTTGCACTCCATACATAATAGCATATAGCTCAGCCTGAAAGACTGTACAATATTTTCCTAGAGGTTGAGCATGTTCTATGTTCAACTCGTGACAGTAAATTCCTGCACCTGCACGGCCGTTTGATAATGAACCGTCAGTATAGAATACAATATGAGAGGACATTTGGTCCTCTACGAAACCTGATAACCATTCTTGAGGAGAAGGAAATTTGACTTTAAACCCCATGTAGGGAAAACTACTCGAGAGTGTTAAATCGTTTGGCGCTAGATTAAACTTGTTTAATTTAACTAATTCAGGCCATACATTTGTATGACTCGATGATCTTTCGATATTTCCTGACAGCCAGAAACCAACTGCCTGTAGACGAAAAGCACATGAGAAGGCTTCCTGTTTTAGGAACAAGTGTAGAGGTTTGATAGAAAACAGAGCCTCTAGTGCTGCAGTAGGAGTTGTAGTGAACGATCCGGACATCCCTAAGAGACACATTCTTTGAAGGTGATTTAGTTTAGTCCGAACTGTTGCAACTTCTCCTTTCTGCCACCACACTAGACACCCATAGGCCAGAATTGGTCTTACTATTGTGGAGTAAATCCAGTGAATATGTTTGGGTTTGAGTCCCCAGTTTTTTCCGATTGCACGTCGGCATTGTCCGAAGGCCATGCATGCTTTTTTGATTCTGAATTCGATGTGATCAGACCAGTTTAATTTGGAGTCAAGAATGACACCCAAATATTTAACTTGATTAGACACGGTGATTTCGGAACCATAAAACAGCAGAGGGCGCACCCCGCGGGTGATACGTTTTTTAGTAAATAAAACAATGTAAGTTTTTAGAGGATTAACTGAAAGTTCTACATGAGAACACCATCGTTCAACAGAGCGCAGAGCTTGTTGCATTATATCAAATAATGTGCTTATGCACAAACCTCTTACCAGCAGAAGATAATCATCTGCGAATCCATAGGTTGGTGTTCCACGGTCATTGAGTTTTCTCAACAAACCGTCTGCAACTAGGTTCCACAAAAGAGGTGATAGTACACCTCCCTGTGGGCAACCACGTGTGCTAACTTTTGTTATTGAAGCCTGTCTTAAAGACGAATGAAGATTCCTGTTACTTAGCATTGCGCTAATCCAGTTAGTTATAACACTAGGCACTCCATGAAGTAGTGCCGCATCCATTATTGATGTAAACGAGACATTATCAAATGCTCCTTCTATGTCTAGAAATGCTCCTAGACATGATTCTTTCTGTGAAAAACTATTTTCAATATTGTGTACTACGTTGTGCAGAAGAGTTAATGTTGATTTTCCTGTTTGGTATGCATGTTGTGTCGCATTAAGCGGATGTTGGACAAGGCATTCTTGCCTGATATGATGATCAATTAAACGTTCAAGTGCTTTTAATAGAAATGAACTTAGACTAATAGGACGAAAGCTTTTGGCTTCGTCGTATGATGATCGTCCCCCTTTAGGGATGAATTTCACGGCTATCTGCCGCCAAAGTTTAGGAATATATCCATGAGCAAAACTGCTTATCATTATTTTCCTTAATATGTGTTTGAAATGATCGAAACCTTTTTGAAGCAAAACTGGAAATAAACCGTCACTTCCAGGAGATTTGTATTGAGCGAAACCATCGATTGCCCATTTGATCGATTCTGTAGTAACTATTTTCCGAGCAAAATGCAAGGAATCTAGACTTCCAGAAAAGAACTCAGGCTCTATCGATGAATCTTGATCAACACATCCTGGAAAGTGAGTATTGAATAGACAACTTAATGTTTCTTCGTCGTTTGATGTATAATCACCACTAGGGGTTTTAAGGTATGAAACCTGATAATCTTTTGATTTGGCTAAGACTTTATTTAACCTACTTGCTTCGTGCAAGCTTGAAATGTTTGTGCAGTAGTTCTGCCAACTTGAGCGTTCGGCAGCTCTTGTTGCTTTCCGGTAAGCTCTGCGAGCCAACTTGAAGGCATCAAAACCTTCCGTGCGCCTTCGGTTCCAAGAGCGTCTGCAGTTTTTTCGTAATTTACTGAGATTTGAGTTCCACCATGGTGTACTGTTTTTGTTGAATTTCAACGTTCGTACGGGACACGCTTCTTCATAAGAATTTAAAATAATTTCGGTAGTTTTTGCAACCACTTCATCCAACTCAGAAGGAGTAGTAATTTCAGGTGTATATCCATGAAATTTAATAGCAATATGCTCCAAATAAAGGTCCCAATTAGTTGTTCTTGGGTTTCTGAATGTAATTGTTTCTAAAAACTCACCTGAGTGTTCAAAATAGATCCTAAACCTGTGGTCAGAAATCGATTCTTCGTTAGGCACATGCCAATTTGAAATTTGCTGAGAAATTGTTCTAGAACAAAGTGTGATGTCAATCACCTCTTCTCTGTCACACCTAACAAAAGTTGGTTTATTTCCTACATTTAGAATTTCTAAATCAGTGCTGCTTAAATATTCCATTAAATTTAAGCCTCTCAGATTGATATCTGAGCTACCCCATACAAAATGATGAGCATTGGCATCACAGCCTATTACAAGAGGTGTATTTTGTGATTCACAGAATGAAATGACATTTTTTAAATCATCCGTAGGGGATGATTGTTCATATGGTAAGTATGCTGAACAGTAGACGTATTTTCTATCAGGCAGCGAAACCTGAACGACGCAAATATCTCTTGTTGTTAGATTGGGTATAAGTGTTGCATTTAAAGAATTGTTTATCAATATACATGCACGAGGCATTATTCGGGCATTTGTCAGCGAACTTTCGGACCTCTTTTTAGCAAATCACCAAATTTTACTTGGTAATCAGCTCGAAGCTGTGAATGATATTTTTTATTAAATGAGGTTACATTATTTTCATCGATTTGTGAACTTACATATTTAGTCCCGAAACTCTCAAATTCGTGACAGAGAAAACTTATTGCGGCCAGATAAATGTTGGAATCAAATAATGAATTGTAACTACAAATTTGAATAAAGTTAGACAAAGTTTAAATATTAATTTGACCTCTTAAATACCTGCTCTTCGAAATGTGCTTTCTTATACAGATACAATTCGGGAAATAATGAATTATAAGCTAGTTCACGTGGTTATCAGCAGCTGTCAAAATAGGCCAAGAGAACATCCACTCTTGGAGAGTCCACGATCTCACGTCGGGAACTGCAGGGCAAAATAGCACGTAACATCCTCCCCCTCATGTCACCGTAACATTGGCTTCGGTGTCATGCACTCCTACGTCCAACAGTGCTAATTTTGTGAACGGTCTTGTTAATATTCCTCTATTAGTCCGAAGATCAGCGTGTCGAGCTAAGCCATCTTTACCCGGAAAAGTCTTCAGTACTCTAGCCCTTGTCCACTTGTTTCTGACACCCTCATCAACTACTACAACCAACTCACCTTCTTGGATTGGACGCACCTCTTCAAACCACTTTGTCCTCCTAGTGATGGTTGGAAGATATTCTTTTATCCAGCGACACCAGAACGTTTGTAGAACTTGTTGGATAAGGTCCCAACTCCCCCTAATAGCAGCATCCGTTGGAACATATGGTTTGATTCCTTGGTGAGTCCCCTTTGAGTTAAGGAGCAAAAAATGATTTGGTGTCAAAGACTCATCATTTTCTGTTTTAAGAGGAATAAATGTCAATGGTCTAGAGTTAACCATATGTTCAGCCTCCGCCAGTACAGTTATTAAAGATTCGTCGTCCAGTTTTCTCAAAGTCGGGATTGATCCTAACGCCGTTTTGATCGATCTAACCATCCTTTCCCAACAACCACCCATGTGCGGAGCAGCAGGTGGGATAAAGTACCATTGTGTCGACGTGTCGGTGAAACTGCTACACATGTCCTCGTTAATATTTTTTAGTTCGGTTTTCAGTTCCCGGCTTACACCAACAAAATTTGTTCCGTGGTCTGTGTATATTTCTTCTGGTGGTCCTCGACGAGCTATGAACCGACGAATGGCCTTTTTGCAAGAATCACTTGTCAGCGAAGATGCTACTTCTAAATGCACCGCACGGATGGTAAGGCAAGTGAAGAGTACTACCCATCGTTTCTCTGCAGATCTCTTGACTTTTACTAAATATGGTCCAAAGTAATCGATTCCTGTATAAGTGAATGCACGTACGTAGGGAGTGATTCGCACTCTCGGAAGTGGACCCATCCTTGGAGCAGCTGGTGTGGCCTTGTACACTCGACACCACATGCAGTTCTTCGTCGCCCGTTGTACTTGGACTCTTAACTTAGGTACGTGGAATTTTTGCCTCACTTCGTTTACAACAGTCTCGTTGTTAGCATGTTTGTATTGACGATGATACCAATCTATGAGAAGCTCAGTGATCTTATGGTTTTTGGGCAGTATGATGGGAAACTTTGCGTCGTAGGTCAACCAGTCTGCTGCTTCCATTCGGCCGTTCACTCGCAGAATCCCAGCTTCATCTAAAAATGGGTCGTATCTGGCAATTTGGCTAGACTTTGGGAGCTTTCTCTTGTTATTATCGGCTGTGTCACGGTTATGCTTCAACACGGCTACTTCGTCGGAAAACTCTGTTTGTGCTAGTTTCCACAAAACTGTTTCTGCGTTCTTCAGGTTTTCACTAGTGAGATTTATCGAAGTAATTGGTTGCTTTTTTAAACCGAGGAACCGGAAACAATAGCCCATGGTACGTAAGAGACGTTCCCATTTTGAAAATCTGATAATGTCTACCAGCGGATCAGATAAAACATGAATATTAACGTAAGCCGGTTTTAGTTCTTCATTGGTCTCCGGTACATAACGATCTATTGGCCATTCTTCCGCTTCATCGTATAAAAACTTCGGTGCCGCAAACCACCTGCTTCCTGGATCATACGATGGACCTCTCCCCCATTTGGTGGCATCATCGGCGACGTTTAGTCCTGTGGGGACCCACCTCCACTCCTCAACAATAGAAGAATCTAGAATTTCATTAATGCGATGGCCTACATAAGGTCGATAGCGACGAAGATCTGACCTTATCCATGAAAGGACCGTGGTTGAATCACTCCAGAAAAAGGTTTGTGTTATCTTAAAAGAACTCTCTGCTGCGATTGTTTTTCTCAGACGGACTCCAATGACTGCTGCTAAAAGTTCAAGCCGTGGTATGGAGAGAAGCTGTAACGGTGCCACCTTTGTCTTAGATGAGACTAGTGCACAACGAACTTGGCCGCGATCTACAATCCGAAAGTAGGCTACAGCAGCGTAGGCCTCTTCACTAGCGTCCACGAAAACATGGAGCTGTAAACTTCGAAAACTGTCGGTATGATAATCTGGAAAATAGCAACGTTTAATTTTAACTTTTTCTAGATTTTTCAAAGAATTAACCCAAAGCTTGAAGCGTGCATATATAGTTGGTGGGATTTCTTCGTCCCATTCTGTTTTGACCCTCCACAAGTCTTGAACTATGATTTTCCCATGGATAATGAAATGAGAAATTATTCCAAGTGGATCAAAAATGCTCATTACTAATCTTAGGAGCTGCCGCTTAGTAGGAACGGTACTTCCGTTGATGATTTCAGCCACCTCTTTCTCAAACGCTAGCGAAAAGATGAAAACATCTTCGTCCGGTTGCCATGTCATACCCAGAAGGCGCTCGTCTGCGTTTGCCCCAGTTTCAGCATCAAATTTTAATGTTTTTACGGTCGACGGGTCTGTCTCTCCTAATTTTTTCAAGACTGCTTTCGAACTTGACAGCCAATTGACAATTTGGAAACCGCCGTTTGCATGTATTTCGGAAACCTGCTGAGCAAGTTCTACTGCTTGATCCTCCGTGTCAACGCTTATCAAACAATCGTCAACGTAATGAGAATGCATAACGACTTCGGCTGCTTTGGGATAAATTTCAACATATTTAGCAGCATTTAAATTTTTTACATACTGCGAGTGTGTCGGCGAACATGTGGCTCCGAATATGGCCACGTCAGTGACCATTGTTTGTATTTCTTCTTCCCTTGAATTTCGCCAAAGGAACAGCTGAGCACATCTATCTTCTTTGCGGACTGACATTTGGTGAAACATTTCACGAATGTCACCGGAAATGGCCACTTCTTTCTCGCGATAGCGTAGCAAAATGGATAAAAGGGAACTCAACAGGTCTGGGCCTTTCATTAACATACTGTTTAAGGAAACTCCTTCCACCTTCGCAGCTGCATCCCAAATCAATCTTACTTTTCCAGGCTTTTTCGGGTTAATAACGACGCCAAGCGGAAGATACCAAGTCCTACGAACATCAAAGGAGTGAATTTCATCCAGTGTTGCTTTATGTGCGTATCCTTTTTGTTGGTAAGCTTCTATCTGCTGTCGGATGCTATCGTATAAAATGGGATTTTTTTCAAGGCGTCTTTCTAAACATCGCAACCGTTTCTCTGCCATAGGTCTGCTATCTGGGAATTCAACGTAGTCATAGCGCCACAGCAGACCAACTTCGAAATGTCCGTTGGCCTGTTGTTTCGTTGTTTTTTCTAAAATCTGTTGAGCGCGTAACTCTTCGGCAGACTTAATCTCTGGAGCCACTGCCACCCCCAAGCTTTCTAGTTTAAAGAACTGTTGTACAAACTCGTGAAGGTTGTCATCGTTTTTAGTACATATGTGCATGTGGCGGTGGGAAACCGGCTTCACTCCTTCCTGTAGACATCCATACACTGACCATCCAATGCGTGTTTTTGCAGCAACAGGTTCTCCCGAACGACCTTCTCTAGTCTTTAAAGCGGTTAACAAACGTACGTTGCTGAGACCAATGAGTATTCCGGGTGTCGCTGATTTGAAGCTAGCAATCGGGAGGCCAACCAGATGATTATACATTTTGCTCATCTCTTCAAAATCAACACTTTGTGCTGGAAGTCCAAGACTGTCTATCGTGAAGACATCCGATAACGGGTGTCGATTTTTACTACCTGTCGCCGATATTTCTAAATTCACCATCTTGGTGCCAGCAATAGTTTTGTCGATACCACCTGTCCACTGGATACACAGCGAAGTAATTGAACCATCTGCTCCAAGTTTGTTGGCTAAATTGTTCTCCAAAAGGGTTACGGATGAACCATCATCTAAAAAGGCGAATGTTTCCACCTGGCCACTCGGTCCGTATAACGTTACGGGTAACATTCGGAAGAGAACTGATGTACTCGGGTGTTGATGAACAGTCACTGTAGCTTTTACTGTTTTCTCGGCTAAATCGGGTTCGAAATGCAACATACGGTGGTGCCGTTTCTGACAATTGTTGAATCCACAGGCTTCCTTTCGGCATGGCCAACGTCGGTGAGAAATGAGGCAATTACGACACAACTTACGTAGTTTAACGAATGACCAGCGATCGTCCAACGATAGATTCAGAAATTTGGGGCAGTTTTCCAACGATCGACAATCGCCCTTGCAGTACATGCACATCTTCGAGCTCGCTTGAGGACCTTCGAATGTTCCTTCCGGTTCGTCAGTTTCTGGTTCTTCAACTGCAGCATGCATATTCACAAATGCTCTGGTTTTTGGCTTAGACCGCTCGTCACGATCTGTTTTGCCAGTTGGCCCACTAGACAATGTCACCTGACTTGTAGCTGTCGTTATAATTTCCATGTACTTCCCGAATGTGTTCAGATCTACGGAAGAAAATTGTTGTTGATACAAAGCCCAATTTAGCTTGACATGGAATGGCAATTTGCCCACTAGCTCTTGAAGAAGTTCTGGGTTCCCGAAGTGCATTTCCATACCAGTAGCTCTCAAATGACCACATAGATTTTGGACAGCAAGACCGAAGGTTATTAAGGTTTCTTCACGATCCGCTTTCGGTGTGGGAAGGCTTCGAACTCGGCGGATCATATCGTGAATGATTTGCTCAGGGCGTCCATAAAGAGTGAACAAAGTAGAAATCACATTTGATACCGTAGAAGGGTGCAGAAGAAAACTAGTGACTGCTTCCTTTGCTCTTCCTTTAAGGCTTCGCTGAAGACGCAACAAGTTTTCGGAATCGGAAAATCCGCAGACAGTCGTTGAATGTTGGTAACTGCAAATAAAGAGTGGCCAATCAAGTGGATCCCCGTCGAACACCGGAAGATCTCTAGACACGTGTCGAGCTGCTAATTGCGCGGGGGAGGGATTAATTTGCTGAATAACGCTATTACTGTTACAGTTTCGGAATTCGGGTTGACGGGCTTCAAAATGTGAGGGTTGTAGTTGTGGTGAAATGTTTGTAAATACATACGGCGACATGGGGGGTGTCAGAACAATGTTTTCGTTTTGTGAACGGGCACCGACCGGGGTGCTCAAGGCTTCGAAATAGTTGTGGCTCACACTTTCAGGTTTAACGTAAGTATTAGGATGGTAGTTGTTTGGCGTACTTACCGGTGACATGGCGGATGGAGGAGGGGGGATGTTACCTGTTGTTGGACTTATACCAATGACACTTTCGGTTGCATTTGTGGATCCTTGGATAGCAGCTTGAAGTTGCATACGCAGTAGCTTCTCCGCTTGCCTCAGGTATGCCAGCTCGTCATCGCGTTCTTTCAGTTCAACCCGTTGCTGCTTGGAGACCTCCTCATATTGTTCCCGAAATTCTCGCACCTGTTGCCGCAGTTCAGCTTCCACCTTCTGCATTCTCTCTGCGTCAGCTAACCGTTGGAAATCCAGATGTTTTAATTTTTCTGCCAACTCCATCTCTCGTTTTCGGCGGACGTCATTCTCTTTTTCGTGCTCGATTTGAAGTTCTCGAATTTTACGCATACCCATGGTTTCTCGATGCCATTGGTCAAATGATGGCTTCACGGACTTTGGTATCGCTCCCGTGGATTTAGGAAAACTGGGAGGATCATTAAGCATTTCGACGAGCGGTTGTATATCAACCTTGGTAAAATGGTCGAGAGAAGTTTCGGTAGAAATTTCTGAAACTTCATCGGGTAGATTGCCGACGGAGAAACTATCGACGGTCTTTGGTACCGGAGGCTTTGCATTGCCATCGCTCAATTTCCCACCTAAACCTTTTCCTACCTTTAACTCGGGTAATGGGTTGAGCGGTGTGGACGTCATATGCTTTTCGAGCCTCGCCAATTTGTTGTCAGCCTGTGTTTTTGTCGGAACTTTTGTTGACAACGCTCGTTCAACAACCTTTGGATCGATAATCGTAGCTACAGCTTGAGTTTTTATCCAATCCACAGTTCTGGAATTGGAGCAACCACTACGTTGACTACAAATGCTTTTTTGATCGTCGTCGTCGTCTTGTTGTTTCAACAGTTCATACTTTTTATCCAGATACTGCTTATTTCTTTCCAACTGAGCCTGTGCGGCTTCTTCTTGAAGTTTTTTTTCTTCCTCGAGTCGCTCTAGATCTCGAGCTATTTTCGCTCTGCGAGCACTACTGGTAGTTGATTGCGCCGTAACAGAGCTCGCCGGTTGCGTGGGAATCCGAGGGACACACATAACGCACCGGTACGAAATACGTTTAACGGAGGATGGGGTAACTCCCGCACAAGAAAAGTGCTCCCAGCGTTCGCAGTCTATACACTGGACCATGTACAACTCGGCACCATTGGGGCGGTCACATGTTCTGCAATCATGATGATTTGCCTTCTCTATATCGACGAAACTAGGTTCGAAGGATTCTTCTACCGGAGGATCTGATTGCACATCTACATTTTGTAGGTTAGATTCCTCCCTAATAACAGAAGTTCTTGTCTGGGACAGTTTTTGTTGTCGATTCATTATGGCTGCTTTGATATCGTAAATATCTTCGAGTTTCTGTCAGCGAACTTTCGGACCTCTTTTTAGCAAATCACCAAATTTTACTTGGTAATCAGCTCGAAGCTGTGAATGATATTTTTTATTAAATGAGGTTACATTATTTTCATCGATTTGTGAACTTACATATTTAGTCCCGAAACTCTCAAATTCGTGACAGAGAAAACTTATTGCGGCCAGATAAATGTTGGAATCAAATAATGAATTGTAACTACAAATTTGAATAAAGTTAGACAAAGTTTAAATATTAATTTGACCTCTTAAATACCTGCTCTTCGAAATGTGCTTTCTTATACAGATACAATTCGGGAAATAATGAATTATAAGCTAGTTCACGTGGTTATCAGCAGCTGTCAAAATAGGCCAAGAGAACATCCACTCTTGGAGAGTCCACGATCTCACGTCGGGAACTGCAGGGCAAAATAGCACGTAACAGGCATTAGTCATTCCAATTACACTGAACACAGTAAAGTTTGGTTTGAGCAAATTCCCTAAGTAAAAAGTTCCATTTCGGAAATAGGGTTCTTGCACCAAGGCGATTGATGCAGTTCCATTAAGGATTAAACGACATAAGTTAAGTGTAGCGGTTCTTTTGTGCTGCAGATTTATCTGTGCAACCTTAATAGAAAGCATTTCTATCAAAGAATTCCACACATATTTCCATCACACACAAGAACCCCTGCACCTTCATATCGACGCATGAAGCGGGGTATCCCATACAGGATGAAAATTTAAAAATCATGTGTATAATCTGAATCCCACGAGTTGCCAGGAAAAATACGGCCCTTTGCACCAGTGCCTGGCTATAGTGCAGACCTTAACAACGTTCTGCTTAAGGTAGGATTATTATACACCCTCCTACCCCCACTTTGGGGCCCACAGGCACAGAACCACCCTGAAGCGGGTGTTTACAAAATTTAGGAGAATTCAACTCGTGCATGCGCATTAATAGCAATAAGCACAATTGGTGAATCCTCCCTGAAGAAAACTTGGCTTAGAACTTCAAAATCCCAAGCCAAGTTTCCCCCCCTCCCAATGTGATAGTCGCATTTGAAGAATGACTAACGCATATGGGAAGTACTGGATAAGTCGCCTTTTACGACGTGGACCAGTATCCCAGTGGTAGTATTCTATAAGCCGCCACCACACAGCAACACACATTCCTCGTATCCAAACATCCTTACACGCCTAATTTAGTTCCATTTGCTTGATTAGTTCTTGAGTTATATATCAAATTGTAGGACCCTCTACCCTTCCTATCTCCGCACTGAAAAATGGCGGGGTTCCAAACCATCATAAAAACATTCCTCGTACCGGAATACACTCCCATGCTAACATTTGTTTCAATTTGCATGATCAGTTCTCGTGTTATGAAGACTTCCCGAATAGGATTGCACCATGAAAAAACAATGATTTCCATGCTCACAGACCATATATTGTGTGGTTTACACAATGATTATTATTGTCCCCGATACCGTGAATGCACATTACAGTTCATAGTTTTTGACCATACATTTCATCGTTTTGACGAAAAAAACCATGAAAAAAGGTATTGTTATGCAGCGTGACCATGAAAAAATGGCGATTTTCCATACATTGAGAAACCCAAAAAATTTAAAATTCATGGTTGCAACAGCTTCCAATTTTTTATAGTAAAACCATGAAAATCCGATGATAGTCATTGTGAATTATGAACACGCTGTAATAAAAATTTTCGCTCATGATTGGGGTTTTTGTACTTATCTTTTCGTTTTGTCATCATTTTCATATTTGTTTTTTTTTTTGTAGCTGCTCCTGGCATCCATTAACTCACAGTGTGTGATGATTTTTTGGTGTAATTTAAATATAAAAACAATAGATTCAACATGATTGCCTCTTGTTAATTTTAATTTCAACACATCATTGCGTTTATCTTCAAACACTTCGAATGAATATTCTTGTAAAAAAACACTAGAAAACTACCGACCGACGATTGTGCAGACGAGGAAAGAAAACCAAAATGCCGCACGAGCCGCAGCCGTCAAATCATCCGTACACGAAAAACTTGGAATGTTTAAAATTATTCACGCTCGGATGTACTTTTAACCATGAAGTACATGGTCACATTTAAATTAATTTGATAATGAATGTGATACCATGGTTCTGTTCTTTTATATGAGAGACCCCCTTCCAGTAAGCGGGAGGGGTCCAAACCTCGAATAGAAACCTGCACTGGCCTAAGAAGCATCCACCTGCCAATTTTCAAGTAAATCGGTTGAGAACCATTCAAGCAAATGGTACAAAATTTGGCATGGGAGGGTATTTGGCTACGAGAAATATTTTTATGAACGTTTGGTACCCCACCTTTTTTCCAGAAAGGGAATAGAAAGGGGGGAGGAGGGCTCTTTTACAATTTTAAACATAACTCAATTATTCAAGCAAATGGAACCAGATTTGGCATGTGAGGGTATTTGGATACGAGAAATGTTTCAATGATTATTTGAGACCCGTTCTTTCTCCCGGGGGGATATTGAAAGGTGGATAAAATTTTTATTGTAAAATTTGATAACTAATCGAGGAAATTAAACCAAATTGGCATCGGAGGATATTTGGGTATGGGAAAAGGTTCTAAAATGATAGTTTGAAACTCATTCTTGAGTTATACAGGTCAAATAGCACATCACTCAGATGGCGGTCCACGGTCTATCTAAAAAAATCACTTACAATCAGCACTGTCAGCATAGTAGTTTGCGGGGTTTCCATTAGTTGTTTTTATTGGCTCTGATTTCTCAAAATGCTTTCCACTAATTTAGCTGTCTGTTTCAACACTGAAGAGAAGGTACATTTATAAAAACGTTGAAAATTTTATTAGAATACTTTTTATGGCAAGAAACGGTAGAATTGAGACAACTTCTTGCATAGGAGTTTGTTAATTCTATGGCAGCACAATGTTTAAACTTCTTTCCTTGAAGAAATGTTATGTGAATTATTCTGGTTCGAAGGAAAATTGAATTTAAATATAATAACATTTTTTATATATTCCTAAAACACCAAAGAAATTTTAAAAATCAAGAATCGAAATATTCTGGACACTGATTCTAAATTGTGAGACTAGAATTTGGTTACAAATTTGAACACTCCTTAAGTGGTTATTTTATCGTAGAAAAAAGAAGGAAAACAAAAAATATTCAGATTATGAAATCGCGAACCACAGGTAGCGCAAAATTCATATTCTTATTTTCCAAACGTTCAAGTGTAAGGTTGCAGATTTTTTTCAGAACGTATCCGGGCCGGACAATTCCGAGTACTTTTATATAAAAACATGGCAAAATTCGGGCATTTGATTTTAAAATTAACGTCCAAAAATCGGGATCAATATCCGGGATTATTTTGTCAAAATCCATAAATTACCCAAAAAATCAATAAAAAAAATTGGAAAAAAAATTTCATCTAAATTCTTCAACAGATTTTAAATCGTATTTTAGGTTTCCAGAAAACCTTTCATAATTATTTTTATACAATTTGCTCAAAGAATTTCGCTTTAGAGACATAAATAAAATATAGTATAATAATTAAAATGAAACCCGGGCTACCGGGCCGGGCCGGGCTGTTTCTAAATTTTGTATAATATATCCGGGCAAATCCGGTTGGCAACCTCATTTTAGTGGCTTATTAAAAATTTTCACTTTAAAGGAATCTGTTCAGTATAATGTGTAATCCGATAATCGAAACTTAAATCCATAATAAACGTAAATATGTGCATATGACTTGCTTCTGATTCCTAACATTTTTTTTGTCATTTATATATAGGGGAGAATGAGGATACTTGATCCCTGGGGATACTTGATTCCTTAGCTATATCTCGAAACTGGAATGTCTTACAAAGATCAAATGTTCTAGAAAAATGTGCTAAAATGAGCAAAATAACAATGCTTGTAGTTTAAAAATTTTTAACAAAATAATTGTTTGAGTAATTGAACTTTGTTTGAAAAATTTCACAAAATGTAACTTGAAGATCTTTTTCATCACTTTTTAAATGTTCCTTACATGGGAAAATTATGAAAAAAATATTTGTTCCAATGTATCAATCGTTCGTGCGTAAAATGAACTTCATAATGCCATATTCTCAAAGCAATGGAAAACTCTCAATTTTTTTCAGAAAAAGTTTTCTAAAATGTTGTTTATGGGTACAATTGATCCCCTAGAGTTGGGTACAATTGATCCCCCTTCCAAATGGCATATCCTTCTTCTGAATTGATCGTTATGATTGCTGATTACGAAATTACTTATATTTATCCAAAAACTAATATTTATCAAACAATTGTCTGAAGAAAAAAGCAAAAATAATTAATTTTCTCATAATTATAAAAAATAGCGCCTTTAAGTATGCAATAATATTAGCGTTGAGACAAAGTTATAGAATTTTCTTCTTATGTCTGCTATAAATTGTGAAATGAGAACAAACATGACCAAAATAGTCAATTAACATTCTATCTTGGGGTTTTGTTTGATTTTTATACAAGGATTAGGGCTTCCTGAATAAAAGATCAAGTCTCCTTCAATAGGGGATCAAGTCTCCCCTAACTTCAGAAAAATCGCAATTTTTTTACTCCCACGAAAATGCTTCTAGTTCATCAACGGGCTCAAGTATCGTTCTAATTTTTGGAGCATGGAAACTTGAAGTTACAAGCTGTCAGAAAATGTCAAAGACGGCGAGTTGCTAAATTTTTCCAAAAAGAAGAATAAGAAAAGGGGATCAAGTATCCCCACTCTCCCCTATAGTTCCTTAGAATTTAACTGAATATCTTTTGGTATGATATAGCTACTATGTTTCCAATGCTCGACACCTCCTAACAGTTCTCCTTCCGCGGAGAGTCACGAAAACATTGTAGGATGTTCTGCGCAAAATCCACAAATCCAACCATTGAGATCGGTTTATACAAGATCATCTCGAGAAGAATCATTTTGTGTTTTTAGAATTGTTGTTGTTTGGATTCTCACACTCCTTGGAGAAATAATGTTCGGGTGTAGAATCTCTGCTGCAAAACTCCTATTCGCCAGGCAGCCAGAAACAGAGAAGCTATCTGTTGATTTACCTGGCCCGAGTTGGTGTGTTTTGGCTAGGAAGCGTTTTACATGCGATGTTTTCACTCTAGCTTATCCGTTTTCATCCACCCACCTTTTTTCCCACCCACTCTCTCCCGAAACACATCTCATCTCATTGATCGCGTTCAATTCGAATTGCGTCCATGCGAAAGCCGAACTACACAACAGGTTGTTTCTGGCTGTTCTAATGTTATTTTCACTAATCGTGAGAACCCGGATTACTCACAGCCGAACGCACGTGTTTGCGGGGCGAGAAAGGGGGGATGAATTGAAGAGACGGATGGGGGATGGCTTCATCATGCTCCCCCCCACCCATCAACATCGTTCAGCTGTTTGTTCTCCATTACGTCCAACTTATTGAAGGTGCAGATAATGTGCATGCATATTTTCCCCATTCTCATCCGTATCCCGGCTCAATTAACGAGAGATGAAAATCAATGAAGCTCGGCTACAAACTATACTCAGAATCGTCATTGTGGTAAAGTTTTTGAGCAGGAATTATGACGAGGCGATAACGATGATGGATTGAGGATGAGATTGAAATCGAAACCGTGAACAGATTATCGGTGAAAATTTGTACTGGAGCTTGAATTTCATGTTTAAGCCTTAGCTTGAAAGTTTTTAATTCAGAATTCTTAACAAAAAATTCAAAATTTTCTTATTTTGTAACATCAATTTATCAATGTTGAGGAATTCTGAATACTGACATTCGATTTGTTATCAAAATTTCACATTATGATGCTTGAACAACAACATCATTCTTCTTCGAGCAGTTCATATTTTAAATATCAGCTAAACGAGGAGGTAATTAGCAAAACCCCATCTGCCTGCGCCTAATAGAGAGGTATGTTTTGACAGAGCTTAACCTGGTCATTTGAGCGTTTGATGAAAGGGGTGCCGATAATTATAGCGAGGGGTCAAGCGAAAGATTTCAGATCGGAAGCTTCTACAACAAGACGAAAGTCGATCAACAAAACACAGATTACAATAATCAATTGGAAGCTGAGAACTTCTCAGTAGGTATATAGAAGCAATTTAATCGATTATTCGGAGAGTAGAGGTACCTACTCCATTATGTTTGAAATAAAAAAATTAAATTCATATTAAATTTTCAAAACTGACAAAACTAACAAAATTAACAGAAATTACAAAATAAACGAAATTGACAAAATTTATCAATTTTAAAAATTAAATAATTCATTATACTGATGAAAATGACAAATTCGACAAAATTTGAAGATATTGAAAACAGCCAATATTGTCAAAATTGTCAAAATTGTCAATATTGTCAAAATTGTCAAAATTGTCAAAATTGTCAAAATTGTCAAAATTATCAAAATTGTCAAAATTGTCAAAATTGTCAAAATTGTCAAAATTGTCAAAATTGTCAAAATTGTCAAAATTGTCAAAATTGTCAAAATTGTCAAAATTGTCAAAATTGTCAAAATTGTCAAAATTGTCAAAATTGTCAAAATTGTCAAAATTGTCAAAATTGTCGAAATTGTCAAAATTGTCAAAATTGTCAAAATTGTCAAAATTGTCAAAATTGTCAAAATTGTCAAAATTGTCAAAATTGTCAAAATTGTCAAAATTGTCAAAATTGTCAAAATTGTCAAAATTGTCAAAATTGTCAAAATTGTCAAAATTGTCAAAATTGTCAAAATTGTCGAAATAGTCAAAATTGTCAAATATGTCAAAATGGCCAAAATTGTCAAAATTGTCAAAATTGTCAAAATTATCAAAAATGTCAAAAATGTCAAAAATGTCAAGAATGTCAAAAATGTCAAATATTTCAAAAATGTCAAAAATGGTAAAAATGTCAAAAATGTCAAAAATGTCAAAAATGTCAAAAATGTCAAAAATGTCAAAAATGTCAAAAATGTCAAAAATGTCAAAAATGTAAAAAATGTCAAAAATGTCAAACATGTCAAAAATGTCAAAAATGTCAAAAATGTCAAAACTGTCAAAATTGCAAAAGATGTCAAAATTGTCAAACTTGTCAAAAATGACAAAAATGTCAAAAATGTCAAAAATGTCAAAAATGTCAAAAATGTCAAAAATGTCAAAAATGTCAAAAATGTCAAAAATGTCAAAAATGTCCAAAATGTCAAAAAGGTCAAAACTGTCAAAACTGTCAAAATTGACAACATTATCAAAATTGTCAAAAATGTCAAAATTGTCATAATTGTCAAAATTGTCAAATTGTCAAAATTGTCAAAATTGTCAAAATTGTCAAAATTGTCAAAATTGTCAAAATTGTCAAAATTGTCAAAATTGTCAAAATTGTCAAAATTGTCAAAATTGTAAAAATTGTCAAAATTGTCAAAATTATCAAAATTGTCAAAATTGTCAAAATTGTCAAAATTGTCAAAATTGTCAAAATTGTCAAAATTGTCAAAATTGTCAAAATTGTCAAAATTGTCAAAATTGTCAAAATTGTCAAAATTGTCAAAATTGTCAAAATTGTCAAAATTGTCAAAATTGTCAAAATTGTCAAAATTGTCAAAATTGTCAAAATTGTCAAAATTGTCAAAATTGTCAAAATTGTCAAAATTGTCAAAATTGTCAAAATTGTCAAAATTGTCAAAATTGTCAAAATTGTCAAAATTGTCAAAATTGTCAAAATTGTCAAAATTGTCAAAATTGTCAAAATTGTCAAAATTGTCAAAATTGTCAAAATTGTCAAAATTGTCAAAATTGTCAAAATTGTCAAAATTGTCAAAATTGTCAAAATTGACAAAATTGACAAAATTGACAAAATTGACAAAATTGACAAAATTGACAAAATTGACAAAATTGACAAAATTGACAAAATTGACAAAATTGACAAAATTGACTAAATTGACAAAATTGACAAAATTGACAAAATTGACAAAATTGACAAAATTGACAAAATTGACAAAATTGACAAAATTGACAAAATTGACAAAATTGACAAAATTGACAAAATTGACAAAATTGACAAAATTGACAAAATTGACAAAATTGACAAAATTGACAAAATTGACAAAATTGACAAAATGGACAAAATTGACAAAATTGACAAAATTGACAAAATTGACAAAATTGACAAAATTGACAAAATTGACAAAATCGACAAAATTGACAAAATTGACAAAATTGACAAAATTGACAAAATTGACAAAATTGACAAAATTGACAAAATTGACAAAATTGACAAAATTGACAAAATTGACAAAATTGACAAAATTGACAAAATTGACAAAATTGACAAAATTGACAAAATTGACAAAATTGACAAAATTGACAAAATTGACAAAATTGACAAAATTGACAAAATTGACAAAATTGACAAAATTGACAAAATTGACAAAATTGACAAAATTGACAAAATTGACAAAATTGACAAAATTGACAAAATTGACAAAATTGACAAAATTGGCAGATTTGACAAAATTGACAAAATTGACAAAATTGACAAAATTGACAAAATTGACAAAATTGACAAAATTGACAAAATTGACAAAATTGACGAAATTGACAAAATTGACACAATTGTCAAAATTTACAAAGTTGACAAAACTGACAAAATTGACAAAATTGACAAAATTGACAAAATTGACAAAATTGACAAAATTGACAAAATTGACAAAATTGACAAAATTGACAAAATTGACAAAATTGACAAAATTGACAAAATTGACAAAATTGACAAAATTGACAAAATTGACAAAATTGACAAAATTGACAAAATTGACAAAATTGACAAAATTGACAAAATTGACAAAATTGACAAAATTGACAAAATTGACAAAATTGACAAAATTGACAAAATTGACAAAATTGACAAAATTGACAAAATTGACAAAATTGACAAAATTGACAAAATTGACAAAATTGACAAAATTGACAAAATTGACAAAATTGACAAAATTGACAAAATTGACAAAATTGACAAAATTGACAAAATTGACAAAATTGACAAAATTGACAAAATTGACAAAATTGACAAAATTGACAAAATTGACAAAATTGACAAAATTGACAAAATTGACAAAATTGACAAAATTGACAAAATTGACAAAATTGACAAAATTGACAAAATTGACAAAATTGACAAAATTGACAAAATTGACAAAATTGACAAAATTGACAAAATTGACAAAATTGACAAAATTGACAAAATTGACAAAATTGACAAAATTGACAAAATTGACAAAATTGACAGAATTGACAAAATTGACAAAATTGACAAAATTGACAAAATTCACAAAATTGACAAAATTGACAAAATTGACAAAATTGACAAAATTGACAAAATTGACAAAATTGACAAAATTGACAAAATTGACAAAATTGACAAAATTGACAAAATTGACAAAATTGACAAAATTGACAAAATTGACAAAATTGACAAAATTGACAAAATTCACAAAATTCACAAAATTGACAAAATTGACAAAATTGACAAAATTGACAAAATTGACCAAATTGACAAAATTGACAAAATTGACAAAATTGACAAAATTGACAAAATTGACAAAATTTATAAAATTTATAAAATTGACAAAATTGACAAAATTGACAAAATTGACAAAATTGACAAAATTGACAAAATTGACAAAATTGACAAAATTGACAAAATTGACAAAATTGACAAAATTGACAAAATTGACAAAATTGACAAATTGACAAAATTGACAAAATTGACAAAATTGACAAAATTGACAAAATTGACAAAATTGACAAAATTGACAAAATTGACAAAATTGACAAAATTGACAAAATTGACAAAATTGACAAAATTGACAAAATTGACAAAATTGACAAAATTGACAAAATTGACAAAATTGACAAAATTGACAAAATTGACAAAATTGACAAAATTGACAAAATTGACAAAATTGACAAAATTGACAAAATTGACAAAATTGACAAAATTGACAAAATTGACAAAATTGACAAAATTGACAAAATTGACAAAATTGACAAAATTGACAAAATTGACAAAATTGACAAAATTGACAAAATTGACAAAATTGACAAAATTGACAAAATTGACAAAATTGACAAAATTGACAAAATTGACAAAATTGACAAAATTGACAAAATTGACAAAATTGACAAAATTGACAAAATTGACAAAATTGACAAAATTGACCAAATTGACAAAATTGACAAAATTGACAAAATTGACAAAATTGACAAAATTGACAAAATTTATAAAATTTATAAAATTGACAAAATTGACAAAATTGACAAAATTGACAAAATTGACAAAATTGACAAAATTGACAAAATTGACAAAATTGACAAAATTGACAAAATTGACAAAATTGACAAAATTGACAAAATGGACAAAATTGACAAAATTGACAAAATTGACAAAATTGACAAAATTGACAAAATTGACAAAATTGACAAAATTGACAAAATTGACAAAATTGACAAAATTGACAAAATTGACAAAATTGACAAAATTGACAAAATTGACAAAATTGACAAAATTGACAAAATTGACAAAATTGACAAAATTGACAAAATTGACAAAATTGACAAAATTGACAAAATTGACAAAATTGACAAAATTGACAAAATTGACAAAATTGACAAAATTGACAAAATTGACAAAATTAACAAAATTGACAAAATTGACAAAATTGACAAAATTGACAAAATTGACAAAATTGACAAAATTGACAAAATTGACAAAATTGACAAAATTGACAAAATTGACAAAATTGACAAAATTGACAAAATTGACAAAATTGACAAAATTGACAAAATTGACAAAATTGACAAAATTGACAAAATTGACAAAATTGACAAAATTGACAAAATTGACAAAATTGACAAAATTGACAAAACTGACAAAATTGACAAAATTGACAAAATTGGCAGAATTGACAAAATTGACAAAATTGACAAAATTGACAAAATTGACAAAATTGACAAAATTGACAAAATTGACAAAATTGACAAAATTGACAAAATTGACAAAATTGACAAAATTGACAAAATTGACAAAATTGACAAAATTGACAAAATTGACAAAATTGACAAAATTGACAAAATTGACAAAATTGACAAAATTGACAAAATTGACAAAATTGACAAAATTGACAAAATTGACAAAATTGACAAAATTGACAAAATTGACAAAATTGACAAAATTGACAAAATGGACAAAATTGACAAAATTGACAAAATTGACAAAATTGACAAAATTGACAAAATTGACAAAATTGACAAAATTAACAAAATTGACAAAATTGACAAAATTGACAAAATTGACAAAATTGACAAAATTGACAAAATTGACTTGACAAAATTGACAAAATTGACAAAATTGACAAAATTGACAAAATTGACAAAATTGACAAAATTGACAAAATTGACAAAATTGACAAAATTGACAAAATTGACAAAATTGACAAAATTGACAAAATTGACAAAATTGACAAAATTGACAAAATTGACAAAATTGACAAAATTGACAAAATTGTCAAAATTGACAAAATTGACAAAATTGACAAAATTGACAAAATTGACATAATTGACAAAAATTGACAAAAATTGACAAAATTGGCAAAATTGACTAAATTGACAAAATTGTCAAAATTGTCAAAATAATCAATGGCCCTTATTCTGCGCCTCGAGTGACGTGACGATAGTCGAGTCACCCAAGTCACTCTATTCTAGCAGTCGGTTTAGGTGAGAAACGTCACTTCGGATGAACTTTGTGAGTTCTTACCCTATTCTCGTAGTCACCCTGGGTGAGAATCGTCGCATTTGCGTGACCATTTTAGGTGACAATTGTCGGTACCTTTTCAGGTGGTGACGAGATAGAAATTTAAAAGAAATTTTATTGAAAACGGAGAAGTTAGGCTGTAAATACCGATTTTCACTACAGTATGATGGTTTAAGAATCAATTAAGAAAAATTCACTTTCATATTTGTATTTTTAAATTTATTCATACAGCGAAACATTTTTTTTACAAGACGTTATTAATAAAAATCATATAAAATTGGGCGACGGTTAACTTTATTTCACTGTTAATATTCAACATGAAGAAAAAAACACACTTATATAGCACTTCACTCCATTTTATTCGATTCCCGTCGCTGGGGGAAAATTTCACTTGCACCGAGTAGTGGTTATTTCGGACAAATCTAGCGTAACATTTCATAAGGGCGAAACTAGCAGTTAGCTCCAATAGAGAAAAACGCATTTGAAATTTCGGAACAACTAATCAAATCCTATTTAAAAAATCGTCCACTTTTTGTACAACAAAATCAAAAAATGTACGTTATATTCACTTATTGTTCGTTGGTTATCAAAAACTTTAACTTTTTTCACTAAATTTCAGAGATTTTCGAGTTTCGCCCTTTATTGTTTTCGATTCTAGTTACGCCTGCAAGTTTCGCCCAATTGATCGGCCGTTTTTGTTTTGGTTTTGAAGTTAAGCCCTTTGGCCCTACACGCAAAAACTAATTAGGCCCTTTTGTCACACACGGTCGACTCTGTTACGCCTATTGAGCCTACACGAATAGAAAAATTAACCCCATTTTGAATAGGCGTAACTTCACGTTCCAACAAAAATGCATCAACATGAAGTTTCGCCCAATTAAATTTTATCAAGTTTTTGAAAGTTTTAAGCGATTTTAAGATGAAACCGCGTTCATTAGGTAAAGTGCAACCGCGTACATCCGGAATGACCGTTAACTCGATTTGTTTACATTTGGCAGTTTCGCCCTTTTGAAATGTTACGCTAGAAATTTAAGGTTCGGCTTCGAAGTCCTGCCCTAAACCATTCTTCCTCACTCGCAGTATCCCACGTCTTTCGCCATGTCCCGCGATCAAATCCGCCTTTTGTGACCCGGCTGGTTGAAGCAGCAGCCATCAATTGTTGTGCTTTTTTTTGTTCTATTCGATGCGAATTCCGGATTCATCGTTTTCACTTAGGGCGCACAATAATGCCCGTTTTTTTTTCTTTTGTTGCTTGCTGTCACCTTACGACCCGTTGATGTCCAGTTACGAACCGAAATTATCACAAAAAACTTGGAAAATCAGCTCGGAAAATTCGAATTGCGAGCCAAAAAAAAACAATACAGAACAAATTCTACCATTTTGACAGATGCGTTCATTCGGCCACTCACCCAGAATGAACCTCTGTCACTTTACCCACGTCGACTACGGGAATAAGGTGACAAATCTCACGGTGACTCCGAGGTGAGGTGACAATCATCACGTCACGCGCGGCGCAGAATAAGGGCCAATATTGTCAAAATTGTCAAAATCGACAAAATTGACAAAATTCACAAAATTGACAAAATTGACAAAATAGACAAAATTGACAAAATTAACAAAATTGACAGAATTGACAGAAATGACAAAATTGACAAAATTGTCAAAATTGACAAATTTGACAAAATTGACAAAATTGACAAGATTGACAAAATTATTGAAAATTTTGTAAAAAAACCTGGCAGGTTTATAAATGAAATTTTTTTATCTGGTCATCTTATGAATAAATAAAAGCAGATCAGAATAATCCACACTGTAGTACGATCGTTTATTTGCTAATATTTTGTTTATACGGGAGTAATGTATTTGTAAGCACTCAACTAGAAAGTTTTGAACCTTTCGTGGTTCTAAAGAAATAAAATATTAAATAACTAAACCAATAAAAGAAGAAACATCTTATAATCTAACACGTGGTTGATTTAATTATTCGCAAAGTAATATGTCGAAGTTCCTCTGCTTCGAAGCTAGTTAATGGTAAGATAAATTTAATCTGCCGAGAGACATTCAACACTACCTCCCATCGTCATCTTCCATGTCTCCCTGATAAAATTGACCACCAGCACTGGTTAGGCCCTTCTCCTGGATCGCAGCAGCTACAGCTGTTTCGAGAAAATCAATACCCGTATGGTTGTTTAAAGCTTCTGGAACTAATTCGACTTCCGGATTAAAATCGTCTATCCGGCGGGTGCTACCATCAATCGGTAGCAACCCGGCCATACTGCCGGAACTTGATGGATCCCCTGCGACAGCGATTGCTCTTGCTGGTTGTAAACCTTGTTCGCTGATAGCGGCCAGAATAGCCTGATCCTCTACCAACACTTCCTGGTCGGTTTCCATTTCGGCCTGCAAAAATCGATAAAAGTATGTTATGATTTTATTGGTGAAAATTCTAATATTTTATAACATCTTACCGTTCTCGCATCCAAATTCCACAGGTACTGTAGTCTGTCCTGCTCCTCAGCATCCCCGCCACGATTGTCTGCCAGCTGGTGAGCCTCCAGGAACCGGTGATAATTTTCTACTACGATGTTCACCGTATTTTCCAGGGTGCAGACCGCTATCTGGGTCTTCTGCCATCCGGCCAGATCGATTTCCTGCAAATTGGAAGACGAACCTGCAGCCATCGCAGGTGCCCCACGGTCTACGGTGGCGGATTCTGAGCCTGTTCGAGATTGGGATAAACGAAGCCGTTTGTTGTTCCTATTGCTGTCGTTGCTGCCGTTTCCGCTTCCGTTGGTGCCTCTGTCCGATATGTGGCCACTCATTCCGAAACGAAAACCATCGTTTTCGGATGTTCACAAAGGAAACAGCTGAAAAATGTTTGTTTACGACGCAGATTTTTGTTTTTGTTTGGCGAAATTTGGCTGGATTTAGACCAGGTTTAGTCCAGTTATTTAAAAGATGCTTAAGCCTAGTCCACACTAGGCAACATGAGCTGCGATTTCGGTTGATGAGACTTGTTTATGTTTACATGTTGGTTGCTGAAAGTCTCCCATACTTGTCGGGAGACTTGAGACATGCATCTCTTAGTCTAGTTAAAAATGAAAACATAAACAAAGTCTCAGCAACCGAAATCGCAGTAAAGTTGCCGAGTGTGGACTAGGCTTTATTTAATTTTTACACTCAAAACAGAAATACTATTTTTTTTACTCATTTTACCGAACTAAATCATTGGGAAAGCTAAACTTCAAAGGGGCCGTTCACATACCACGTGGACAAATTAGGGGGAAGAGGGGGGTATGGAAATGTCCACGCTTGTCCACGGAGAGGGGGGTTTGGGTAATGTCCACGTGGACATACTTACTTTCAAAATATTTTCCAAAGGTGAATAAATGTTAAGATGTTTCAATAAAAATCTTAAAATTGCAAAGCTATCCAGTTTAAGTTTAAACAACTAGTAGCCACTTGAAAGCAAGTGATTAATATGATAATTTAGAAATTAAATTTTCTTAAAATTATTTAATTTCAGGAAATGCTTATTCGGTTTTTTTTTCAAAATCAGCCATTTCTGTAACAAAAAGGCAATAATTTGTGTTTTCGAACTGTCAAATTAGATTAAGGAAAAAAAAACAATTTTCAAATCTGTCCACGTGGACATCCGGGGAGGGGGTAGGGGTTTACCAAATGTCCACGCTTGTCCACGGAGGGGGAGGAGGGGGGTCAAAAATCTCAATTTTCTGTCCACGTGGTATCTGAACGGCCCCAAATGATTTTCAGCAACTGCAGGGCAAAATAAGGTAAACTGGAAGCATAATCACATGGTTGGAGGTTGAGCTCAAAATTTTAAAGTTCAAGTCAAGAATTGTTGATCTTTGAATAGGACAGGACCAAATATGAATATCTTTTTAGACCAAAACAGCGTTAATTTTTTTTTGTGCTTAAATTTTTATTCAGAACCAAGGGGCTGAAAGAGAAGGAAATTTCCGAACTGACATTTCAGTACCGCACTGACGTTTTGGTACCAAAATGCCATTGAAATCAAAGGGGAACTGACGTTCTGGTCACAAAAAGTCGGTACGGTCCGTTTGTATGTGATTTGACAGTTGCTTCAGTCCTTTGTTCAGAAGTTTGTTTGTTTTGTTGTTTTATTTGGGATTTTAAGCCTCCAGGGTTCAGAACAAATGCAGTTCAACTCAAAAATGAGTCAACGAAAAGCGCAAAATTCCGAAAATTCCTCCTATCGTGTGAACACAACCCTGAAGCGAACAGCTGTCAATATTTTGCATTTTTTTCCGAGAGTTCGCAGAAGAAAAAAATCGAACGGAACGACTTCTTGATTTTGCTAGAAATTATTCAACTTTTCTACCAGTAATCAATTCCGTACGGTTCCGAAAGTGTTTTCACCGGGTGGGGCCCAGGCCCAACAGTGTGGAAAATGTGCCATGGTCACCGAATATCGGTCCGGGCGTAAATAAAGTGAAAATTATTGAGGAAGTTTTTTCCACCACAAAGGCTGCTCAGCTTTCGAGAGGTGAAAAATCGATAGTGGTTCCTTTTTTTCACTGGCTGACGGTGTAAATTTCTCCGATACGTAAAACTCTTACAAATATGGAAGTTTTGAAGCCAGGTAAGTACGAAATGACAAAGGCTTTTGATTTATCATGTTGAAAAGTGTGACTTACAGAGAACCCGGAAGCACTTCGAGGTGCTAACAATAACCTCGCGGTGGGAAGTGGGGACAAACTGGAGGATGGTTGCACTGCGGTAGATCCGATCAAGGCGATGACCAGCAGCATAGCGAGCCTGCTAGACGATACTACACCGAGCGATTCCGGCGTGCAGTTGCTGGATTCCGA
Organism: Uranotaenia lowii; assembly: GCF_029784155.1. NCBI lineage: Eukaryota > Metazoa > Arthropoda > Insecta > Diptera > Culicidae > Uranotaenia > Uranotaenia lowii. Next base: position 328,446,416 of record NC_073693.1, read on the forward strand.
ATCTAGCAGCGGCCTCAATGAATCAATGATGTCCAGCACTGGAGGGTTCGAGTTCGAGGTGAATAATCTACAGAACAATAACAACAACAACAACAAGATTAGCCTTGAGAGTCCAGTTCAGGAAGAAATAGGACGGTTCGTTGAAATCGATATTCAAAACGATGGTGCAGCCGCCCTGGTTTTGGAACAGTTAGACCCAGCGGAAATAGAACAAGCCATGACGAGCAGCCAGCTTCCGGATGAAATGATTTCCAGCACCTGTTCAACCTTCGATACGGAAAATATTGTCTACAGGCGGAAGGTTAAGAAAACGCCTCAATCACAAAGCAAAACTCCCAAGAAGCGGGTGTCTTTCCATGAGGACATTCTCAAAAATACCAAAACCGATAACATTCACATCGAGCACGGATTTATCACGTACAAAAAGGCTGGCGCGAATAAGGCTAAACCGGGTGGTCCTGGACAGGGCCGATATTCCTGGTGTTCGGAGTACGGTGGCGGAGATGGGGATCATGACGATGGCTTCGATTATGGTGACGACGGAGAGGATGGCGAGAATAGACAGTACGTCTATCGGAATGCTTGCTCCGATGTGCTCGATTATGGAAAAACGGGTAAGTTTGTTGAAAGATTGAATTGTTGATTAGTTTATAGATGTTTTCATACTGTTTTTTTTTTTTTTTGTTTCAGACGTTTTCGAGAACATTGAAGACGAAAAAAACTACGTCAAGTACGACAACTCGGGTATCTTCGAGTACGGACCACCGGAGAAGCGTAACGCGCAATTGCAGTTGAAGCAGAAAGATGGGAAGGAATTTTACAAGTGCAGCTGTTCGGATTCAAACTCTAGTTTGGATTCCGGGAGCAGCAACGATGAAGGGGCCAAAGGCAACTATAAACAAGCCAAGTCCAACAGCTGCGAGTGCATAGGACACGATGGAGCTGGCGGTCGATCCGGTGGGAACAATAATAACATAATCATATCCGACAATTGTTACTATAGCGAGCCGAATATTGAACATTTGGACGCGTACAATGGAAATAACGTGGGGGGAGAAAGGGTCGTCAAATCGGTTTGGAGCAAGGAAAAGAAACCAAAGAGTAGCTGCTTGAAGAAGACTAAACGGAACCAGATGTACACCGATATTGTGGTACCGGAATACGATTTAAGCAAAAAGGTGAAAAAATTCAACGTTCACCAGCGATTGTCGGTTATCGATAATAGCAAAATGATCTTCGGATCGTTGAAAGACATTTTCGGAATATCGCTTCCAGAACGTGGAGTTCCGGAAGGGTCAGAGGACTCTTCGACAGTTCGAGAATGTATCCCGGAGTCAAATGAACAAATGATTGATGACTTCACGGTGGTACAGAAACCTAAAAACTTTCTTTCAAAAAGTTTGGACGGTGGATTTAACAGTAATAAACCAGCTGGTGTCAAGAAATACGTACACAATGTGGATGAACAGCTGAGGAGGAAGAACGATGAAGATTTGTTTGCTCCAAGTCGGAAGAACAGCGTTGAGGATGAACAGGAAGAGCAGCAGAACCAAAAGAAGCAATATCCGTTGGATTTGCCCCTAGATGAGAGTCAGCAACCGAAAGCTCCATACAGAAATAAATTTATAGTCAACGGAGAGAGTACGGTGTTTGAGCATACTGGAGTGTCTTACTGTTTCGAGGATGAAGAAGGCAAATCACTGGACGATGAATCGAGTATCGGTAGTCAGAAAGATTTGCCAATCGGTGAATCCACCAGCGGATCGTTTATAGGAAAAACCCAAATCAAGAAGAAGCTATCTAACATATTTCAAAAGATAAACGTAATCGGTTCGAACGCAACTACACCTTCGCCATCGACTCTAACAGCCCCTCCTCCCTTGCTTCGTCAGTTTGGAGATGGGCTGGAAGGAGCAGAGGGTCGGGTGCAATCGCGCAAAGCTTCTACCGATGAATTGGATGGATCTGTTTTTGAAAAAGGCCAAAATCGCATGGAAAGTAGCACAATCTCGTCAGCCGGAAGCGACCACAGCTCCTCTATTCTTTCAGATAGCAAGGAATCGAAGGGAGCTCACCAGCCGCAACCATCGATTGGTAGCATAAATTCTCCCAGGGGATCCATCAGCAAGAACCGGCACCTTTCATCCCCTGCACGTAAAAAATCTCTTACCACTCGGATGGAATCCCGTGGGGCTCGCATGAGTCCGGATTTGTTCGGCGGTGGATTTGTTGCGCCAGTCCAACGGCATCTCAACATCGTAGACCGGCAATTATTGTCGGAAGAATTCGACGATATTCTTACAGTTACCACCACAACTACCAACGATACCGATAAAGAAGGCAGCGACATTGTCATTTTGGACTATCCATCTACTTCGAGCACTCCAACACCGCAGCTTCTGGAAGAGGAACATCCGGCGGAAAAGATGCCGTTCCCCATGCCACCACCAAGTGGTAGACGGTTCCATAACCCAATGACCACATCGCAGAGCTCAAATTCGTCTTCTAAAAGTTCGCTCATTAATCGGTTTCTGCGAAACGTAACTCAAAAAAAGATCCTAGAAGCAACCA